>NC_074721.1:33748175-33945053 GCF_947242115.1 Biomphalaria glabrata
AAGACACAAAGGGAAAGACAGAAAGGGACAGACAGAATGATAAAGACACAAAGGGAAAGACAGAAAGATAAAGACAGAAAGATAAAGACAGAAAGATAAAGACAGAAAGATAAAGACACAAAGGGAAAGACAGAAAGGGACAGAGAGAAAGATAAAGACAGAAAGATAAAGACACAAAGGGAAAGACAGAAAGGGACAGACAGAAAGATAAAGACAGAAAGATAAAGACACAAAGGGAAAGACACAAAGGGACAGACAGAAAGATAAAGACAGAAAGATAAAGACAGAAAGATAAAGACAGAAAGATAAAGACAGCAAGGGAAAGACAGAAAGGGACAGACAGAAAGATAAAGACAGAAAGATAAAGACACAAAGGGAAAGACAGAAAGGGACAGACAGAAAGATAAAGACACAAAGGGAAAGACAGAAAGATAAAACAGAAAGGGACAGACAGAAAGATAAAGACAGAAAGAGAAAGAGAAAAAGAGAAAGACAGAAATCGAAAGAGTGAAACAGTGACAGACATAAAGACGGGATATAGACTTGATACCCCTATTTGATATTTAGGACACTTTGTACTCAACACAAGGTAATTTTTCCTTTGTTTGTTCTTCCAAATCATTGGTGTGGGTCCTAAGTTATAGCTATGTTGCCTAGAGATGTGGACATGAGAGGGAGAGACAAAGAGAGAGAGTCAGTAAGACAAAGAGAGAGTCAGTGAGACAAAGATAGAGAGTCAGTGAGACACATAGAGAGACAGTAACAAATACAAACTGAAGTAGCAGAAGGATAGAAAAAAAGAGAGAAAGGAAAAGATTGGGGGGGGGGGGGGAAGAAGTAGACGAAGGTGAAAAAAGAGAGAGAAAAATGAAGTAAAAGAGATCAGGAAAAGAGAAAGAGAGAGAGAGAGAGAGAGAGAGAGAGAGAGAGAGAGAGAGAGAGAGAGAGCGAGGCTAATGCCGCTAACAGAAAGAAAAGGAATTCCAATAAATAAAGAAATAAAGAATGGAAAGAAGGTGACCACATCAAATATAACCCACTATTTCATTAGTCTCGGTTTCAAGAGTAGGTCTAGTGTAGCCTATAACTTTAGTTCAGGTATCAAAAGTAGGTCTAATGTAGTCTATAACTTTAGTTCAAGTTTCAGAGTAGGTCTAGTGTAGGCTATAACTTTAGCTCAGGTTTCAAGAGTAGGTCTAGTGTAGCCTATAACTTTAGCTCAGGTATCAAGAGTAGGTCTAATGTAGTCTATAACTTTAGTTCAAGTTTCAGAGTAGGTCTAGTGTAGCCTATAACTTTAGCTCAGGTTTCAAGAGTAGGTCTAATGTAGCCTATAACTTTAGTTCAGGTTTCAAGAGCAGGTCTAATGTAGCCTATAATTTTAGTTCAGGTTTCAAGAGTAGGTCTAATGTAGCCTATAACTTTAATTCAGGCTTCAGAGTAGGTCTAGTGTAGCCTCTAACTTTCCCCCTTCGAATTCAGTTAAAAAATAATATCAAACAAACCCCTCCTTCTATTCCCCCCCCTCCCCGCAGTTACTCAGAATTAGATCTGCCATGCCCTGTTGCGTTAAGCTGATCAACCAATCCTACTGACATCTAGTGATACCATGATGATCCTATTTCTTTTATTGAATATCTATTAATGTTCTCTGGCCAACGGTTGGCCTATTTGTGGGCCATGATTGTGGTATTAAGGTAATGCTCCCCAGCAACTTTATTATATTGACACGTTTTTAGTAAACAGGGATAGGAGGACACATAAACTAGTACACACAGACATACACACACATTTCAGGCCCGCCTTAGTAGTGCGCGGGGGCCTGGGCGAATGTCATATGCGGGGCCCTGGGCGAATGTCATATGCGGGGCCCTGGGCGAATGTCATATGCGGGGTCCTGGGCGAATGTCATATCCGGGAGCCTGGGCGAATGTCATATGCGGGGCCCTGGGCGAATGTCAAATGCGGGGGCCTGGGCGAATGTCATATGCGGGGGCCTGGGCGAATGTCATATGCGGGGCCCTGGGCGAATGTCATATGCGGGGCCCTGGGCGAATGTCAAATGCGGGGGCCTGGGCGAATGTCATATGTGGGGCCCTAAGCGAATGTCGTATGCGAGGCCCTGAGCTGTAAGAGAAGGCTATATAAATTGTAACACGTCATGCTCAAGGGATCGTCCGCCTCTAACTTTGAAGGCCTTATTTCTGTTAGAAAACATACTATCTTACTTAAGTACTGCACTGTTGGCCTTTTAACTGCATACACTCGAAGTGTTCTCCACCTTAACTTCTGGCTCTGATACGTCCACAAGACGCTATGTAAAAGACATCTGTTCTTTGTGGCTAACATCAAACGTGCAGTCAAGGATGACGGGAAAATGTGTTATGAAGTCTTTAAGCTCATTTTGAATCTTATTTCCCAGGTACTGGCCGTGAGTCTCGGCGTTTTTAATTTGCCGAAGATGTTCTTGCAACACGTTGCATAGATGGGTCGAATTAGTCAAGCATCTCAACCAAGCCTAAAAACTGACCGTTGTTTGGCGCATAAAGTTAATGTTCTCCCACAAAATGACCTTTACTTTTGGGCCAGGTGCTGAACGACATTCTTTTATGCCAAGGTGAACCGTTAAACAGTAAGAGCCGATTCGAATGTTTAGTTGTCTTTATATGAGAAACGAGTCCTTGTAATCACAACAAATTTCCGTAAGGATCAATAAAGCAGTCTTAGTCTTAGTCTTAGTCTTCTTAGTTCATAAGATTTTTGTCTTTACCGAAACTGAACGATATTTCGAAGCCAAAAATGTAATTTTTAGAGCTTACATATTGAGCAACAAGTACTAGTTTATGAGATCTGGTCAGGGGCGGTTGCCACCCCTACTGCAAAGACACATACCAGGGTCGGTCTTAGATAACAGAGGCCCTAGGCGAAGTGAATTTGGGGGCGCAAAACGAAATAGAACAATATTTTTAAAACCTAGTCAGGCTAGTGAACAACAATAACATTGGGCACAAGTTTCGCCGTTTTTTCTGTGAAAAAAAAAGGGAAGTAAAAAAGAAAGAAAAAAGGAAAAAAGAAAAAAGGAAGAAAAAAGGAAGTGTTTATAATTCGTGTGCGAGACCCCCACCTATGCCTAAGGTCGGCCCTACACGCACATACACACACAAACCACAAACACCTAGGCACACACACACACACAAGCTAACACACACACACACACACCACAAACACACAGGCACACAAACACACAAACAGACACCCACACCCACACCACAGAAACCCATTCTCATTCATAATCGCAGATTGATTACGGAAGATTGAGATAAGAAACGAAGAGACAACGCTTTTAATGGCTTCGAACAACAACAAAAAGAAACAAAGTCTATTTGTTATCCAAATAATGCCTTCCATTTTTTTAAATGAAAAAAAAAAAAAAACAAGAACAAATTATCCCCCCCCCTTTCCCCCCCCCTCACCCCGAAAAATAATTAATTTGACCTGATAAAAATATAAAGTGGTTAACTTTTTTTTTTTAGAATTTAAAATATGATTAAGGTTGGATATAAATCTGCCCAATGTTTTGAAGTAGCTGTCTGCAAAGATTATGGAGGGTCCTTTGAATAATGGGACACCACTTTAGAATCCTATTATGAGTAATGGTTGATGGGGACATCAATACGTTGTAAACATAAGTAAAGTGTTCAGCCATAGTAAGGTTCTCAATTACAGAAGGGATGGCTCGAGTTTAGTCAATGTTAGACCTACTTAAAGTTTAGATCTACTTAAAGCTTAGACCTACTTAAAGTTTAGAAATATTTAAAGCTTAGACCTACTTAAAGTTTAGACCTAATTAAAGCTTAGACCTACTTAAATTTAGACCTACTTCAAGTTTAGACCTACTTCAAGTTTAGAGCTATTTATTTGAACGTTTATAGAACTACTCGGTATTGTTGAAGCCCGTTGACTTGTAGTGCCGTATTACTAGTACAACTTAAACCGATGTAGGCGTATTGTATTTCTTTATTCTAGTGCTTGAAATAACTTTTTAAAAATTCTTTAAAAAATATTAATATAACTTTCATTCCACTATAGACAAATTCAACTTGAGATGAAATGAAATAAATGTAATACTGATAATATACGATGGTATTTTAATCACTGCAGAAACACGTCCTTAGTGTTTCAAAGCTCTAGATCAGCGGTTCTCAACCTTTTAAGCTCGGCGACCCCATTTTACAATCCCCCACTCTGCCGCGACTCCCCCTCCCTCCCCGCAAATATAGCAATAGAAGAATAGACAAATAACAATCCATATTTTGATGGTTAATCGACCCCCAAGCTCTAGATCGTCTCTCTCTCTCTCTCTCTCTCTCTCACAACATCTGCTCATATTTCATCATTCGGAACCGCACAACCGCCAACCAATCGCCTACTCTCTCACCATCTTCACCTCAGAAACACAAACACACACACACACAATCCATAATACTTGGCTAGTTGCTTACACAGTCAATAATCTGTTCAGGTCTGCCATCTTTAGTTTTGAAAACGACTTAACCTCCAAATTTGAATACCACTGTCTAAAAGGTCATTACTTAAACTTATTCTGTTAATTGGTCTGGTAAATATGTCACCATTTTTCTTAAACTTCAAACATGGACACCACACCAAACAAAAGATACAAGAACATGGTCTTAGATCATGTTCCTATTTTAAGGTCATGTGTCTATGATCATATTTCTAAGGTCATTACCTGGTCATCTGAGGTCATTAATCTTGTCTAAGGTTATGAACCTGGTCTAAGGTTATGAACCTGGTCTAAGGTTATGTACCTGGAATAGATAATGCACTTTTTCTAAGATCATGTACCTTCTCTTAGGCCATGTACCTGGTCTAAGGTCATGTACTTGTCTAAGGTCATGCATCAGGTCTAAGGTCATGTACCTGGTCTAAGGTCATGTACTTGTCTAAGGTCATGCATCAGGTCTAAGGTCATGTACCTGGTCTAAGGTAATACATTTGTTCTAAGGTCATGTACCTGGCCTTAGCTTATGTAATGACCAGAATATAAAAATAATAATCAAATGACCTTCAGGACATACGACTATTGTAAGCGTCTACGGCATTTAGCAATATCACACAATGGGATAACTTTCGTTTGTCAATGTGGACTCCTACTTGATCCGCGTCTTTAAAGGACTGGTTAGCACGAATATAAAACAGCTTTAACTCTTTCTTTCCGTAATTATTTGCCACGTTCTGACGGAATTATTCATTTCGCTAATGTGTGTTTCACTACCCTGTTTTAATTAAACATCAATAACTTTTGTGTATGTAATCTGGAAATGTTGTATTAGGTATATAATTATAGAAGAAAGCATGCTCTTTTTACATAACACAAATTAAAGTTTATAAAACTAAAAAAAATCATTTAATGGGTTCAAATCAACTTTAGTATCATCAGTTAGGAGAGAAAGAGTTAAAAGTAAAGAGAACATTAGGAACCACCCTTGATCCTGGTCCAGAAGGGAGCCCAACTCTGGTTGAAAATGGGCATATATAGAGTGAAAGTACATTGTTGAGCCGGCTTCCAAAGGCCCCACTATTCTAATTTGCCCAAGATACTCCATACCCTCCCCCTTCCATAGCCGTTTCTGCTAAACACAAGAAGACTGGACCTCATCGGAATGCGCTCCAAGTGATTAGTTGAAAGGCAATTATAGAAGTCAACTGATGGTGTTACCTTATCACTCAATGGCTGGGTCAGTGTCCAAGAGCAATCACGTCTTGGCGTCACGTGTTTATGTTGTCAAGGAACTTCTGACACCAGTACTCATTAGGGAGGCCTCAATCCAAATGAAGCCTCAATCTAAGTGAAGCCTCAACTATTACCATGAAAACAAATCACTCATAATTAGTGCAAAGAAAATGCGCGCGCCTTTAAAGCTAGTCAAGAAACATAAGTTACGGGACAAAACTACAGACATTTTTAACGTCTAGCATTTATGACAGACTACATTATTCAATTATTTTTAGCTCGTTAAATGCGAAAAAGAAATTAGAATAATATAGTGAGCAATCATAGGCATAGTGCGTATCAGAGACAAAGGCATTAAAAGTCTATTCTGGATAAACTTTGATACGGCAGAATAGAGGTAAAATTGACAAAAAAAAAGGGGGGGGGGTGTCAAAAAGAATCTATGTATATAATTCTCTTCATGGCTCAAGAGTTTGGACGAGAAGAAGAAGAAGTAATGGAAAGATCACTCTTTTATTTCTGCGGAAAAAACAAGAGGGGTGGGGGAGACAGGTAGTATTCACCCGTCACTACGGATGGCTGCGGTTTACGGAAAAGAAAAACAAAATAGAAAAATACATTAACAAAGCTTATCTAAGGGAAAGAACTAAGCACTTACAACTATATCTCTCAAAATTATAAGAGTTATTTACCTTATTTGATCTGAAACTAAAATAATTAAATACCAACGATTAATTGACTTATTGGTTACTTGTTTTTAAATCGATTCATTATTGTTAGGTACAAGAGAGACGTGTTTAAAGTTTCAACTCCACCCAAGAAAGGCTGCGGGACAATGAATGTGTTCAATTAGCTAAGGGGACGAAACCCTACATATTTTGGCCGTATCTGTGAATTTCGAAGGATTAATTTCGCATGTTGGTATCAAACATAATAATTAATTACCAGTAATTAAATTGAAACATTGGTTAATTAAAAAAAATTTATTCATGTCTTGTCTATGCCGATGAATAATTGTGCGAAATTTCAACTTGATTTCAAAATGAGTGTGAGAGAAACAACGTGTGCGAAACTTTTTACCAGACAGACAGACAGAGTGAGTTTATTTAAGCTTTGTAATAAAAAACTATACTTCTTTTAATCAATTTATACAACGATTGCTTGAAACTTAATAAGTAATGCATGTTAGAATAATTAAGAAATAAAATACTTTTATCTCGCTCCATTCCCCCCCCCCTCCCCACACCTCACCAAAAAAAAAAAAAAAAGAACTGAGAAACAGTCTTGGTTAAACGAATGTATAGATCTACTACACTTTATATAATAGTCTAATGACAGTTCTTCAGATCTAGACCTAGAAGATGGTGCCAGAATGCTCATGAACATTCATTTATTAAAATCTTCATGAATAATGCCTACATGAGGAAATACACGAAAACGAATCGTCCGTTCAAGATAAATATTTATTTCTTTAGTTTGAAAAATTCTAAGTGTCCAGCTAGAGTTTTCCCAGTGTGGCCAACAATCTAGTCATTCTTTTCCCAACGATATAAAACTGCTGTCAAATTTCAAGGGAAATGTTTAGAGTTGTTTTCGAGATCCGTGTCTAGGTTTGCCCACCGGAAGTCTTTTTTAGCTTCCACGAAGTTACGAGTTAAATAGAGGAATTGTAAAAAACAAAAGTGATTGAACATTCTTCAATATACTTTATAAAAACATTCGATTAAAATTCTTAAGAATGTATGTATATAAAGTAAGTATGGTTTCCCCCTTCAGACCTTGCGATCTATAGTGCAGATGATTTTAAAGACATCTGTTTCTTTAAACAACGGTTAACAGGCAGGGTGTCATGTGGCCAGCACAACAACCAACCGCCTTAACTTTCCAAAACAAAAGTCAGGTACCCATAAGAGCTGGGTGGACTCAGGGGCGCCCTAACAATCCCGAAATTCAAAATCCCAGTCTTCACCGAGATTCGAACCCAGGACCCCAGGTTTGGAAGCCGAGCGCTTCATCACTCAGCCACCGCGTTCCCATATGCATATAGATCAACGTGCATTTCATTTGCGTCTCGCATGTGTGAGTGTTTGCGTGCTCGCGTGCGTGAATGTGTGTGCGTGTAAATATGTCCTCTCAGCCAGATGTGTACATTAAGAAAGAGCTGTTTCTCAAGACCGCATTATATCTCAATCTAAGAATGTAATTTACTAGCCAGAACATCGCAGAGAACAAATAAACATGACACGTGGCAACCCCCCCCCTCTCCAAACCTCCACCCTTCCATTCCATATAAAAAGAAAATGTTTCCTCTCATGTCTATTTCTATAAGACAAAAAAAAAACAAAAATGATGTATAATTTTTTTTAGCAGTTACGATGATGCAGACTATCGACCAGAGTATGATCTCATCTCATGTAGCTATACTTTTGTTGCTTTATCGCCTCATCCGACATAAATACATCGAGTTTTAAGACATTTTGGTTAAACATGGCAATGGTCACAGTATTAAGCTGTTTTAAAGCTTATACCAAAATTACCCTGTCTGTCTGTCTGTCTGGTAAATGTACACGTCATTTCTCCACCTTCTTGTTCTCCTATCCAGTTGGAACGTTGAACATTTATTCATTGTCAAATGTACGATTCATTCAAAATAATTAACTAATAAGCTCATTAGAGGTAATAATTTTGTTTTGTATTTATAAAAAGGTAGACATATCTTGTATTATTTAGATATGAGGCAGCTAATATGCGGTTCTTTTCCTTGTATAAGCTTTGCTTTTTTAGCGGCCCCGAAAGGGAAATAGACGCTATTAGTTTTGTGTGGTCTATCCGTCCGTCCGTCCGTCCCGTTTAGATCTCGTAAACTAGAAACTGTCTTTGTAACCTTGTTTTTACGTATTTTTAAAAATTGTTTTAAAAACAAAATCATATTTAATGAACATTTAGTGCTTGCAGAACATGCAACGGAATTTTTTTTTATGAAATCGAAAAATCCAACTTCAGTCATTGTTCTTCAGTAGCGCGAATTGTATTGTCTAACGTTTCTTTAGTGTTGAAATTTAAATAAGTCTTTTATCAATTTCGTATTTATGACCAGAGGCGTAGCTAGATTTTTACTTTGGAATACGTGCAACTGGATTGACACCTCAATCAGTATAATCACTTGGTCCAATGCCCTCCCTCCCACCGGAAACACTTTTAAGACCTTTTTTGTTTTTAAAAAAAAATTTAGAAACTCTGTCTTTTTGGTCAAAAGTTTGTTAACTTTATTTCTCCCACACCCTATCTCGGATATAAACTTTGAAATAAAAGCCATAAATTCAAAGTTCTTCTTTTAGACCATGCGGTCTAGAGGGCAGATAATGGTATGGTCAGCCGTTTCTTTGGCCAACGGTTCACGAGCAGGGTGTCAAATGGCGAGCACAACGACCAACTACCTTTACTTTCCCCAACTAAAGTCAGGTACATATTAGAATTGGGTGGACAGGTGGCCATAAAAATCCCAAAATTCAAAATCCCAGTCTTCACCGAGATTCGAACACAGGACTCTAGGTTCAGAAGCCAAGCTGTTAACCACTCAGCCACCGCGTCCCCATGACAATTAAAAATCACAAACTGTGGCATTATCACATCAAACACAAAAGTTTGTAAAACTATATTTGACCTACTTTCTCGCCCCAGTTGATATTTAACACACAACTGTTAGGTCCTCCTCTACAAACAGTCAAATAGAAACCAAGGTTCCCCACTCTCGCGAACGTAAGAGTCCAATGGTATTCATCGCCACGCACAGATAGCCGACAATAAACTCAAAGTCCGAGACGAAGAGGAATGGCAAATTGACTTGGACGTCTGCTGAGTGACTGCTGTAAAACCTCGGGACGACCGCTGGCACTGGTCCAGCACGCACAGATATCTCGCCTGGACACTGCGCCCCCTCACCCACCTCTCAGACTCCCCCCCCCCCGTCCCCCGCTCTCTTCCACCCGTCGCTGTACATGTCTGAGACTGGTGACGTGAGGAACTTATATACCCGTCGATGACGTCATCAACTCTCGTTGTGTCTTTCGCATTCTTGCTGTTTTTCGATGATCGAATGTGTTAGGGATCCGAGAGAAGAGAATATTCGCAATGATTGCCACCCATTTGTAAATATCTTCTTGTCACTGATTAAGTCTTGTTGGGACGCTATTATCGGTAGATACTACAGAGTATATGTTTGCCTTCAAACTCTACAGAAACCCCAACAGCACTGTTTCAACTTTTGTAATAGGCAACGTTCGAATATTATGTATCGGTTTAGAAGGGGGGGGGGAGCCTTCATTATGTTTGTTACGTTATCACAACACCTTGACCTTCATTATGTTTGTTCCGTTATCACAACACCTTGACCTTTATTATGTGTGATACGTTATCACAACATCTTGACCTTCATTAAGTGTGTCACGTTATCACAACATCTTGACCTTCATTATGTTTGTTACGTTATCACAATACCTTGACCTTCATTAAGTGTGTCACGTTATCACAACATCATGACCTTCATTATGTGTGTTACGTTATCACAACATCTGGACCTTCATTATGTGTGTTACGTTATCACAACACCTTGACCTTCATTATGTGTGTTACGTTATCACAACACCTTGACCTTCATTATGTGTGTTACGTTATCACAACACCTTGACCTTCATTATGTGTGTTACGTTATCACAACACCTTGACCTTCATTATGTGTGTTACGTTATCACAACATCTTGACCTTCATTATGTGTGTTACGTTATCACAACACCT
Source organism: Biomphalaria glabrata (assembly GCF_947242115.1). Taxonomy (NCBI): domain Eukaryota; kingdom Metazoa; phylum Mollusca; class Gastropoda; family Planorbidae; genus Biomphalaria; species Biomphalaria glabrata. Next base: position 33,758,726 of record NC_074721.1, read on the forward strand.
TGACCTTCATTATGTGTGTTACGTTATCACAACATCATGACCTTCATTATGTGTGTTACGTTATCACAACACCTTGACCTTCATTATGTGTGTTACGTTATCACAACACCTTGACCTTCATTATGTGTGTTACGTTATCACAACACCTTAACCTTCATTATGTGTGTTACGTTATCACAACACCTTGAACTTCATTATGTGTGTTACGTTATCACATGACCTTCATTCTGTTTGTTATGTTATCATAGTGACTTGAGCCTACATTATGTTTGTTAGAGCTATACACGTTTGAATTATTATCATTAACTAATACCATGCTCTATTCACTTTCTTGGGTCCGACATCCACTTACCACGCTGTTTTATCCAAAATTTTAACCAAAAAATAAGCCACGTTTTTTTAAACAAAATACCACGATCTGCAACTACTGTCAAATTTCTAGGAAAATCGTTAAGAGACGTTTTTGAGATCCATGCCTAGGTTTTGCCCACCCAAAAAGGTTTTTTGCTTCCACGAAATTACGGGTTGAATAGAGGAATTGTAAAAAAAAAAATGATTAAGAATTCCTCAATATACTTTAACATAAATTTCCATTGCAATTCTTAAGAATATATGTTAAGAACGTAACAATTATTTAAGGGGACTAAACCCAACAAATTTACCATATATGTGAATACAGAAGGATTTATTTTCCTTATTGTTATCTAACAAAATAATTAATTACCAGTAATTAATTGACTAAATTGTTAACTTTTTTGGTATTGTTTCAAGTCTTGTCTTGGCCAATGAATAATTGTGTGCAAAGTTTCAACTGATCTGAGAATGGGTATGAGAAAAAAAAAGTGAACACATTTTTTACCAGACAGACACAAAGGCAAACATATAGACAGACAGACAAAGTAGGTTGATATAAGCTTTGCAAAAATGTTATGAAAACTTTGAATGACTAAATGCTTGTACATGACTTCCAACGGGGACAAAAAGCTGTTCACATCCCGATGGTCTGGACAGTTGGTGATTTCCAACAATAAACATGTCTAAAACGAAGAAGAAAACACTCTAGGAAAAGGTAAAAGAGTCAAATTTTCCCAGACATTGCCACCCACTATGCATTTTGATGGTTAAGGCCCCGATCCATCCTAGAGAAGTTCAATTCTTTAGATTCGGCCTCGTAGCGCAATAACCTATAAATGCCTCTATTAATCTGAAGGCGTGCAAGAATATCTATTATATCAGATGCAGATCTTTTATCGCAAATAATATTTACATATCATATCTTACTCCAATCTGTTGTCGCTTTAAGCATTTCTCTCTCATTATGTGCCTTAAAGTGTCATCGCCATTAGCGTTAACTTTTAGAATTTCACGCTAGTCTGTCATCGCTAGTTGTATTTCTCTTATTTCTCACGCTAGTTTGTCATGAGTTCCCCATCCAGACCTTATCAGGAAGATGTTATACCGGTCGTTTTGTTTCTGTGACACCCGTTTAAAGAGGGCGTCATGTGATCAGCACAAAGACTAACCGCCTTTACTTTTTCCCAACTAATCTCAGGTACCTATTAGAACTTTAATGGGATTTGAATAAAGGACCCCCCCTGTCCGGAAGACCAGCACCTTACCACTCAGCCAACGCGCCTCCGAATCTGTCATTGCTAGTAGCATCAGCCTCTAAAATCTCACGCTTATGTCATGGCTAGTAACATTGACCTCTTGCACCACTTCCGATACAATCTTACATGTCCTTTTGTAAGGATTTCATTTATCTATGTCCATTCGTATTTAATACATATAATTCAGGGTCTATTTTCTTTGTACCAATTTCTTACGGTCATCGCTAGTAGCATTTACCTTTTGTATATCACGCTAGTCTGTCATCGCTAGTAGCATTTACCTTTTGTATATCACGCTAGTCTGTCATCGCTAGTAGCATTTACCTTTTGTATATCGCGATAGTCTGTCATCGCTAGTAGCATTTACCTTTTGTATATCACGCTAGTCTGTCATCGCTAGTAGCATTTACCTTTTGTATATTACGCTAGTCTGTCATCGCTAGTAGCATTTACCTTTTGTATATCGCGATAGTCTGTCATCGCTAGTAGCATTTACCTTTTGTATATCGCGATAGTCTGTCATCGCTAGTAGCATTTACCTTTTGTATATCACGCTAGTCTGTCATCGCTAGTAGCATTTACCTTTTGTATATCGCGATAGTCTGTCATCGCTAGTAGCATTTACCTTTTGTATATCACGCTAGTCTGTCATCGCTAGTAGCATTTACCTTTTGTATATCACGCTAGTCTGTCATCGCTAGTAGCATTTACCTTTTGTATATCACGCTAGTCTGTCATCGCTAGTAGCATTTACCTTTTGTATATCACGCATTTACCTTTTGTATATCACGCTAGTCTGTCATCGCTAGTAGCATTTACCTTTTGTATATCACGCATTTACCTTTTGTATATCACGCTAGTCTGTCATCGCTAGTAGCATTTACCTTTTGTATATCGCGATAGTCTGTCATCGCTAGTAGCATTTACGTTTTGTATATCGCGATAGTCTGTCATCGCTAGTAGCATTTACTTTTTGTATATCGCGATAGTCTGTCATCGCTAGTAGCATTTACCTTTTGTATATCACGCTAGTCTGTCATCGCTAGTAGCATTTACCTTTTGTATATCACGCTAGTCTGTCATCGCTAGTAGCATTTACCTTTTGTATATCACGCATTTACCTTTTGTATATCACGCTAGTCTGTCATCGCTAGTAGCATTTACCTTTTGTATATCGCGCTAGTCTGTCATCGCTAGTAGCATTTACCTTTTGTATATCACGCTAGTCTGTCATCGCTAGTAACAATGACCTCTTACACATCGCTCTATACAATCTTACATTTCCTTTTGCAACCTACATTTTCCAGTGTCCATTCTAGTTTGGTAGATATATCTGAACATTTCTTGTCTTTGTACCTAATACCAATCTTTCCAAGTTTATCAAAATGTTTGTGTTTATTCTTTGAGATGAACCGGTTGCAGTAAGGGTCATTTTAAATAACTCATATTGAATTTATTAAATCAGAGTGATAGAGTCCCTTACTCTTACCTATGTAATTTATATTATTAGTATAGAGGTAAACGTCTATATATATCAAGCCTTTCTTTAGTAAAGTAAAGTTCCTTTAAGTCCTTGTGGTCTATAGGGCATCTGTTTCTGTGGCCTACGGTTAACGAGGTGTCATGTGGCCAGCACAACGACCAACCGCCTTTGCTTTTCCCCAACTAACGTCAGGTACCCATTAGAGCTGAGTGGACTCAGAGGCGCCCAAAGATACCGAAATTATTAATCCCAGTCTTCATGAGGATTCGAACCCCTGAACTCGGTTCGGAAGTCAAGCGTTTTACCGCCCAGCCACCGCGCCTCCTCCTTTCTTTAATAGATGATGTGCTAAATTGGTTTCATTTATATAGTTAAAAAAAAAAAGAATTTAAAAAATGTATGTTTTAACTGTTCCATTTCTTTACCTATTTAAATTTTAAGAATTAGTTTCATAGATTACGTTGTAAATGGCCGAGCAATACTTACACTATTTGAAATAGAACGAAGTTCTTTTGCGCTATTCAATATTAGCTTTATCAACATAGGAATCCTTGGCGCTCCTCTAGTAACAATTTCATATCGCTATGTCCATTATTATGAAATATATATGAATGAGTTTTCCTTTTTCGTTGTAACTAATACCAATCTTTCTATGTTTATTATAAAGTTTTTAATTCTATGAGATAAACCCGTTGTAGAAAGTGAAATTTCAAATAACGGACAATGGATTTACTAAAACATAACATAGTTATAATACCGTCTCTTACATATGTACATTATATTATTAGTGTAGAGGTAAGCGCATATAAATAACAAGTCATTCTTAAACTGAACATTTAAATAAGAGATGATGAACTATGTTGGTTTTAATTATACAATTTAGGTGTAGGCAAGTGGGCTTATGTTTAGCATTTATCTTATAATATGCTTTCTTGGAGGTTGGTCGATGTCAGTAACTAATAGTTGAGTCTCTAGTTCTTTCGGTGGGTGGAATGAAGAACAAGATTTTAGTTACTTATAAAAAAAAATAAATTAGCAAATATTTAATTAAGCAATACATCTTCTTAAGAATACAAAAATGTATGTTTTTAACTGTTCCATTTTTTTAAAAGTATTTCAAATAGTAAGTAAGATGGCCGAGCAGTAATTACAGTATTTCAAGAGAACAATGTCCTCTCTCTAGATATAATTTTCCTCTCTCTAGATATAATTTGACAAAATATGTGCTAAAACTAGATCTATATATTTTTAAATTTTCTGTTATTTTAATGGTGCTTATGATTATTAATAAGAAGCAGCCGCGTGTCTTAATTCGCGTATCACTGTCGATATAGTCACTGAAATAATTAAACGAAATAAAAATGCTATAAGAAAAGCGAATGCGGAATGCGTAAATGTAAATATAGTATGAATAGAGCTATCAAAATATCTAATTGCCTATAATTCATTTTTTGAAATAAAAACTTTTGCTTGTAGCATGGGCGTAGCCAAGGGTGGGGTGGGGTTTAGGTGTCCACCCCCCCCCCCCCGAAAAAAATAGTTCAAATAATTAAATACAACCCCCTCAATAACCTATTTCTTAAATATTATTTCTTTCTCAATAACCGCAACACCGGCGTCACTGGGCTGGTATCACAAGGTAGGCTCTCGTTTCTTTGTTAAGTCTTATTATGTGATGAGACTCTTTGGTTTACACTAATTTAGATTTAAATAATGGCTTTGAAAGAGTTCATTTTGCGCATATGTGAAGGCTTCTCTCTGCGCATGCGTGAATTTTTTTTATTAGACGTACGCGATTAAGGAATGATACCATTGGACTATATCTCAACACGGCTTCGAAGCTTTAGCAATCGAATGTATTAAAATGTTTTAGAAAAACAAATTTGAATGTTAATTTGATTAAAATATGAAATGAATGGACTATAATTAAAATATGTAATAAATGGACTATAATTAATTAGTATGTTCATGTGTTAAAATATAAAATTATCTTTGCGAAGAAAAGTTATATCATCTCAGAGATGAATTAGAGTTTTAGACCCAGGAATAGAAGGAATAGAAAGATGTGTAACATTACGGTATTGTCTAATGGAAGAATGTAAGTTAGGAATTCAAAATTAGCAGATATAAGGAACGACTTTAGCTGTCCAACCCCCCCCCCCCCGAATAAAAAATAGTTCAAAATAATTAAATAAAATCCCCTCAATAACCTATTTCTTAAATATTATTTCTTTCACAATAACCGCAACAGCGGCGTCACTGGGTCGGTGTCACAAGGTAGGCTCTCGCTTTTTGTTATGTCTTATTATGTGATGATTCTCTTTAGCGATACATAAACACCATAAACGACAAAATCATAGTTAATACACTAGGGGTCGTATTTATCTTAAACATTCCAAAATAAACTAAAATACAAAAGGAAAAAAGTATAGTTTTGCCCGATGGTCGGAGGGCGATTGCATGTATCTCCCCTCCCACCTGGTGCAACCCTTTTTCATTTTATATTTACTAATGATAAAATTTGAGAATAGAGTGTGGTGCGACAAAATATACAAATGGGTTCAAATATTAATATGCAGCTTATATTTAATAGATATTCAACTAATTTTATTCACAAACTATGATTTCTCGATAAAAATAGGACCGCCCCTCCCCACTCAGAGGGCTAGACTAGAGAGGACAATAAATGCAATCTTACCCCCCCTCCTTACCCCTCAGAATCGGCCTAGATACTAGAAGGGTAGCGACAAAATATAACAATTATATAGTAATTTAACTAATTTTTTACACAAACTAGGATTTCTCTATAAACGTAGGAACGCCCTCAGTTGAATGTTTAATTATGGGGAGGGCGTATGATGCCATCGGCCATCCCCACCTTACCAATTCGGCAAACAAACTAGAGGGGGGGGGGCGAAATAATCTAAAAATAGGTTGAAATATAAATAATTAGTATATATTTTTAACATAAGTAATAAATTTGTATGATTTATGTACTAAAATTCGTTAGCCTCCCCTACTTCGTAGCGAGGAGGGTCGACCGAGTATGGGGGCGGGTGATCACCCCTAAAGCCATTCCCCCTGGATCCTCCAGTACACTAGGGTCAGTGTCACAAGTAATGTTAGATCAATGTGTCTCTCGTGCCTAGAGATCATGCGCCATCAAAATGTCAAGATAACCTCTATGAATTGTTGAAAAACTAATTATTCACAAGCTTTATTAAATTTTTTAAATTTTATTATTGTTTGGACATTGTATCAAAAGTTCTGTAATACATTTTGGGTTTTTAATATTAAAATTAGAAACACATTTACCAACATGTTTCCTTATAAGAGTCAAATAAAACTACAACTTGTTAGATCAACATTCTACTGCGAGGTTTGTAGCAAACACTGATCATTTATAGCAAGTAACATTGACATGTTATGTCTTACTCTAAGCTGTCATCGTTTTTAGCATTCCTCTCTCATTACATTCCTTAAGGTGCCATCGCTATTAGCATTAACTATTAGAGCCACTGCAAAACATTGTTATTACAATATAATAGGTTTGTTAATTCATAATATTTTGACCCCAAAAAAAATGACTTAAGCAAGTGGGCCTATAATTAGCATTTATTTTATGATATGCTTTCTTGGAGGTTGGGCGATGTCAGTAACTAAAAGTTGGGTCTCTAGTTCTTTCGGTGGGTGGAATGAAGAACAAGATTTTAGTTACTATTAGAAAAAAAAAATTCACAAATATTTAAGCAATAATATCTTCTTAAGAATACAAAAATGTATGTTTTAAACTGTTCCATTTCTTAAAGTATTTCAATTAGTAAGTAAGATGGCCGAGCAGTAATAACAGTATTTCTAGATATAATTTCACTCACTAGGGACACATAAAATGTGCTAAAACTAGATCCATATATTTTTTAATTTTCTGTTATTTTTATGGTGCTTATGATTATAAATAAAAACAAAAAAAAAAACATCTTTGTATAAAAACTAGACATATATAACTTGCATCCAGCGTGTCTTAATTCGCGTGTCACTGTCGATATAGTCACTGAAATAATTAAAGCGAATGCGGAATGCGTAAATGTAAAGATAGAATGAATGGAGCTATCAAAATATCTAATCGACTTAAATCCATTTTTTGATATAAAAACTCTTGCTTGTAGCATGGGCGTAGCCAGGGGTGGGGTTGGGATTTTGGGGTCCAACCTCCCCCCCTTCCCAAATGAAATAGTTCAAATAATTTAATAAAAACCCCTCAATAACCTATTTCTTAAATAGTAATTCTTTCTCGATAACCCGCAACAGTGGCGTCACTGGGTCGGTGTCACAAGGTAAGCTCTCGCTTCTTTGTTATGTCTTATTATGTGATGAGACTCTTTAGCGACACACCAACACCATAACGACAAAAATCATAGTTAATACATAATTTAATCTTGATTAACACTCGATAAAAATAGGACAGCCCCTCCCCACTCAGAGGGCTAGACTAGAGAGGACAATAGATGCAATCTTTCCCCCCCCCCCCTTACCCCTCAGAATCGGCCAAGATACTAGAAGGGTAGCGACAAAATATAACAATTATATAGTAATTTAACTAATTTTGTACACAAAATTTGATTTCTCCATAAACGTAGGAACGCCCTCAGTTGAATGTTTAATTGGGGGGGGGGGGCGTATGATGCCATCGGCCAACCCCACCTTACCAATTCGGCCAACATATAAGGGGGGAGGCCCAATAATCTAAAAATAGGTTAAAATATATTTTTAACATAAGTAATAAATTTGTATGATTTCTGTACTAAAATTCGTCCGCCTCCCCTAGTTCGGAGCGAGGGGGGTCGACCGAGTATGGGGGCGGTTGATCACCCCTACAGCCCCCCTCCATGATCCTCCAGTACACTAGGGTCAGTGTCAGAAGTAATGTTAGCTCAATGTGTCTCTCGTGCCTAGAGATCATGCGCCATCAAAATGTCAAGATAACCTCTATGAATTGTTGAAAAACTAATTATTCACAAGCCTTTTAAAATTTTTTTGATTTTATTATTGTTTGGACATTGTATCAAAAGTTCCGTAATACATTTTGAGGTTTTTAATATTAAAATTAGAAACAGATTTACCAACATGTTTCCTTATTAGAGTCAAATAAAACTACAACTTGTTAGATCAACATTCTACTGCGAGGTTTGTAGCAAACACTGATCATTTATGGCAAGCAACATTGACATGTTATGTCTTACTCTAAGCTGTCATCGTTTTTACTATTTCTCTCTCATACATTCCTGAAGGTGTCATCGCTATTAGCATTAACTATTAGAGCCACTGCAGAATATGGTTATTACAATATAATAGGTTTCTTAATTCATAATATTTTGACCCAAAAAAAAAATGACTTAAGCAAGTCGGCCAATAATTAGCATTTATTTTATGATATGCTTTCTTGGAGGTTGGTCGATGTCAGTAACTAATAATTAAGTCTCTACTTCTTTCGGTGGGTGGAATGAAGAACAAGATTTTAGTTACTTCTAAAAAAAAATATTAGCAACTATTTAAGCAATAACATCTTCTTAAGAATACAAAAATGTATGTTTTTAACTGTTCCATTTCTTAAAGTATTTCAAATAGTAAGTAAGATAGCCGAGCAGTAATTAGAGTATTTCAAGAGAACAAAGTCCTCTTTCTAGATATAATTTCACTCACTAGGGACACAAAATATGTGCTAAAACTAGATCCATATATTTTTTAATTTTCTGTTATTTTTATGGTGCTTATGATTATAAATAAAAACAAAAAAAAAAACATCTTTGTATAAAAACTAGACATATATAACTTGCATCCAGCGTGTCTTAATTCGCGTATCACTGTCGATATAGTCACTGAAATAATTAAAGCGAATGCGGAATGCGTAAATTGAAAAATAGAATGAATGGAGCTATCAAAATATCTAATCGACTAAAATCCATTTTTGATATAAAAACTTTTGCTTGTAGCATGGGCGTAGCCAGGGGTGGGGTTGGGATTTAGGGGTCCAACCTCCCCCCCCCCCAAATGAAATAGTTCAAATAATTTAATAAAATCCCCTCAATAACCTATTTCTTAAATAGTAATTCTTTCTAAATAACCCGCAACAGTGACGTCACTGGGTCGGTGTCACAAGGTAAGCTCTCGCTTCTTTGTTATGTCTTATTATGTGATGAGACTCTTTAGCGACACACCAACACCATAACGACAAAATCATAGTTAATACATAATTTAATCTTGATTAACACTGTAAACATTACTTTGTTTATATTCTTCTATTTTTGGTTCTCCTGTCGTTTTAACAAGAGTTTGCATCATTCAGCGTTTACACTACGATGCGCACGTAACTTTAAATAATATTGATATACTTCCATTGCGACAATGAATGTTGGCGATTGCATGTATCTTCCCTCCCACCTGGTGCAACCCTTTTTCGTTTTATATTTACTAATGATAAAATTTGAGAATAGAGTGTGGTGCGACATAATATACAAATGGGTTCAAATATTAATATGCAGCTTATATTTTATAGATATTCAACTAATTTTATTCACAAACTATGATTTCTCGATAAAAATAGGACTGCCCCTCCCCACTCAGAGGGCTAGACTAGAGAGGACAATAAATGCAATCTTACCCTCCCTCCTTACCCCTCAGAATCGGCCTAGATACTAGAAGGGTAGCGACAAAATATAACAATTATATAGTAATTTAACTAATTTTTTACACAAACTAGGATTTCTCTATAAACGTAGGAACGCCCTCAGTTGAATGTTTTATTATGGGGAGGGCAAATGATGCCATCGGCCATCCCCACCTTACCAATTCAGCCAACAAACTAGAGGGGGGGGCGAAATAATCTAAAAATAGGTTGAAATATAAATAATTAGTATATATTTTTAACATAAGTAATAAATTTGTATGATTTCTGTACTAAAATTCGTTCGCCTCCCCTACTTCGTAGCGAGGAGGGTCGACCGAGTATGGGGGCGGGTGATCACCCCTAAAGCCATTCCCCCTGGATCCTCCAGTACACTAGGGTCAGTGTCACAAGTAATGTTAGATCAATGTGTCTCTCGTGCCTAGAGATCATGCGCCATCAAAATGTCAAGATAACCTCTATGAATTGTTGAAAAACTAATTATTCACAAGCTTTATTAAATTTTTTAAATTTTATTATTGTTTGGACATTGTATCAAAAGTTCTGTAATACATTTTGGGTTTTTAATATTAAAATTAGAAACACATTTACCAACATGTTTCCTTATAAGAGTCAAATAAAACTACAACTTGTTAGATCAACATTCTACTGCGAGGTTTGTAGCAAACACTGATCATTTATAGCAAGTAACATTGACATGTTATGTCTTACTCTAAGCTGTCATCGTTTTTAGCATTCCTCTCTCATTACATTCCTTAAGGTGCCATCGCTATTAGCATTAACTATTAGAGCCACTGCAAAACATTGTTATTACAATATAATAGGTTTGTTAATTCATAATATTTTGACCCAAAAAAAAATGACTTAAGCAAGTGGGCCTATAATTAGCATTTATTTTATGATATGCTTTCTTGGAGGTTGGGCGATGTCAGTAACTAAAAGTTGGGTCTCTAGTTCTTTCGGTGGGTGGAATGAAGAACAAGATTTTAGTTACTATTAGAAAAAAAAAATTCACAAATATTTAAGCAATAATATCTTCTTAAGAATACAAAAATGTATGTTTTAAACTGTTCCATTTCTTAAAGTATTTCAATTAGTAAGTAAGATGGCCGAGCAGTAATAACAGTATTTCTAGATATAATTTCACTCACTAGGGACACATAAAATGTGCTAAAACTAGATCCATATATTTTTTAATTTTCTGTTATTTTTATGGTGCTTATGATTATAAATAAAAACAAAAAAAAAACATCTTTGTATAAAAACTAGACATATATAACTTGCATCCAGCGTGTCTTAATTCGCGTGTCACTGTCGATATAGTCACTGAAATAATTAAAGCGAATGCGGAATGCGTAAATGTAAAGATAGAATGAATGGAGCTATCAAAATATCTAATCGACTTAAATCCATTTTTTGATATAAAAACTCTTGCTTGTAGCATGGGCGTAGCCAGGGGTGGGGTTGGGATTTTGGGGTCCAACCTCCCCCCCTTCCCAAATGAAATAGTTCAAATAATTTAATAAAAACCCCTCAATAACCTATTTCTTAAATAGTAATTCTTTCTCGATAACCCGCAACAGTGGCGTCACTGGGTCGGTGTCACAAGGTAAGCTCTCGCTTCTTTGTTATGTCTTATTATGTGATGAGACTCTTTAGCGACACACCAACACCATAACGACAAAAATCATAGTTAATACATAATTTAATCTTGATTAACACTCGATAAAAATAGGACTGCCCCTCCCCACTCAGAGGGCTAGACTAGAGAGGACAATAGATGCAATCTTTCCCCCCCCCCCTTACCCCTCAGAATCGGCCAAGATACTAGAAGGGTAGCGACAAAATATAACAATTATATAGTAATTTAACTAATTTTGTACACAAAATTTGATTTCTCCATAAACGTAGGAACGCCCTCAGTTGAATGTTTAATTAGGGGGGGGGGCGTATGATGCCATCGGCCAACCCCACCTTACCAATTCGGCCAACATATAAGGGGGGAGGCCCAATAATCTAAAAATAGGTTGAAATATATTTTTAACATAAGTAATAAATTTGTATGATTTCTGTACTAAAATTCGTCCGCCTCCCCTAGTTCGGAGCGAGGGGGGTCGACCGAGTATGGGGGCGGTTGATCACCCCTACAGCCCCCCTCCATGATCCTCCAGTACACTAGGGTCAGTGTCAGAAGTAATGTTAGCTCAATGTGTCTCTCGTGCCTAGAGATCATGCGCCATCAAAATGTCAAGATAACCTCTATGAATTGTTGAAAAACTAATTATTCACAAGCCTTTTAAAATTTTTTTGATTTTATTATTGTTTGGACATTGTATCAAAAGTTCTGTAATACATTTTGAGGTTTTTAATATTAAAATTAGAAACAGATTTACCAACATGTTTCCTTATTAGAGTCAAATAAAACTACAACTTGTTAGATCAACATTCTACTGCGAGGTTTGTAGCTAACACTGATCATTTATGGAAAGCAACATTGACATGTTATGTCTTACTCTAAGCTGTCATCGTTTTTACTATTTCTCTCTCATACATTCCTGAAGGTGTCATCGCTATTAGCATTAACTATTAGAGCCACTGCAGAATATGGTTATTACAATATAATAGGTTTCTTAATTCATAATATTTTGACCCAAAAAAAAAATGACTTAAGCAAGTCGGCCAATAATTAGCATTTATTTTATGATATGCTTTCTTGGAGGTTGGTCGATGTCAGTAACTAATAATTAAGTCTCTACTTCTTTCGGTGGGTGGAATGAAGAACAAGATTTTAGTTACTTCTAAAAAAAAATATTAGCAACTATTTAAGCAATAACATCTTCTGAAGAATACAAAAATGTATGTTTTTAACTGTTCCATTTCTTAAAGTATTTCAAATAGTAAGTAAGATGGCCGAGCAGTAATTAAAGTATTTCAAGAGAACAAAGTCCTCTTTTTTTTTTTTTTTTTTTTTTTTTTTTTTTTTTTAAAGGAAACCTCAGAATTTGCGCTATTCAGTTTTAGCTTTATCATCATAGGAATCCTTGGGCTTTATGCCTCTTTTCTTTGCCTCTTTTTTGGGCTTTATATGCCTCTTTTATGGGCCATCTTGCCTCTTTTGTGGGCTTATTTTTTTTTTTTTTTTTTTTTTTTTTTTAATATGTTTTTATTTGTGAGTTACCATAATTCACAAGTATTAAATCATAAACAATTGAAAAGTGATTAACCTAAAAATATAATTACAGTAATAGAAATATTATTTAATATCAAAGACATACTACCTAACCAATGAACCCCCTAAAGACAGAAAAATGATACAAGTATACTCTACTCCAGAACAATCAACACAATATCAGATATCCCTGACCCCCAACACCCTATTTCTGAAAAACTACATGAGCATTATACAGGTATATGAAAATCAAACTAGATAATTCTCTACCCTAAAGTCCATTATTTTTCTAAACGTTAATTCCAAGTGATTAGGATCAAACACCTTATTATTATGTAGACATTAAAGCCAGGTAGCCCAAACAAGATTCCTGTATTCGGAAACAATAATCAAGTTAAAGTTATGTATCATTTTATTTTTTAGTTTTGGCAGCTTGTTTAAAATAATAGACAAGTTAACATTTACATAATTGCCACAGTTTGCTTCCAATAGGTCCATTACAGTACTTCTAACTTGAAGGAATAATGGACATTCCAAATACATGTGTTTTTCGTTATCAGCATTTTCAAGGTGGCATAATATACATTCACGGTCATTTGCCCGTCTTCTAACCATAGGGGTCATCCCAAAGATAAGTCTATAACTAATCTCTCTAGCTTTTGGTGGGATATGTTTACTGTGTAGGTTTATGAATGTGTCCTTGAATTCTGTCACCCCAAGAACTCTCCCCCACTTAACCCTATTCACTAGGCTTTCCTGTAACAGCTTTTTAAGTGTTATGTATGATTCTTTGGTTTTGTTGTGTATTAAATGTTCATTACCAGGTAAAACTCTTGAAATAGATCTGTAAAATGGATGAGTGACTGTACCAAAATAGTGAGGAGTATCATTGTGTATTGGAAGAAGACTACTTAATCTTAAACCATAATAGTAAATTGTCAAGGGAAAGTTTGTTGGGTTTCTAACTACTTGACCTACAAATTTTAGCCTTAGCGACTGTATTTTTGTTTTAACATCTTGCAAGTTTATCCCCCCATCCTCTTTGTTTTGAATGAGTGTAGTGTGCTTAATGCTCCTAATAGTGTTTTTAAATATAAAGCTTCTAATTAACTTGTTCAGCTTGTTTATGAATTTAGGAGGTGGCTCTGTAATGTTAGCTAAATAGACAATCTTTGGAATGACCAAACTATTTATCAATACAGCTCTACCAAATATTGTAGAACCTGTGTGCTGATAAAGTTTAATTAAGTTTGAGGCTTTGACAAAAATATTCTCCCACTGGTCTTTACAATAGAACAAAGGATTACAGGTATAGACAATACCACAAATCTTGATTTTATCAACAATTCTGAAAGCGCAATTCTCTTTGAATTTCCATTTCCCTAGTCCCATTACAGAGGATTTATTTATATTTATTTTTGAACCACTAGCTTCTCCGAAAAGTGTAAACTTCTTTAGTATATTCTCAATATCTTGCTTACAGATTCCAAGAAGGGTTCCAAGCAAAGGATATACAAGAAGGGGGATAAGGGACAGCCCTGTCTGACAGACCTTTGTATGAGTATACTCCTACTGAGAGAATGATTAATTATCAATCTACTTGTTGCATTGGTATAGACAAGCTTTATATATCTGATTAACAGGGAACTTATTTTACATTTCTCAAGCACCTTGAACAGGAAGCTATGGCTTACTCGGTCAAAGGCTTTTTCTTGATCTACAGATAAAAGAGACACATTGAGGTTTTTATCCTTACTGTACATGATAAAATCCCGTAAAAAATGCGTCATGCCGTCAATGTTTCTGTCCGGGATACAACAGTACTGGTCATGTCCGATAAGTTGGTTTATGAGTGGTTTCATTCTTAGGAAAATCATTTTTGTGAGAAGTTTATAGTCCGTGTTGAGAAGTGAAATGGGCCTATAGTCGCTAGGTGAAGTGTTATTTTCAGATTTCTTAGGTAAAAGTGTGATGTATGCTTCGTTAAAATTTGGAGGAAAATGTCCCAGTTTAATGGCGTCGCTATATAGTCGCAGTAAGAGAGGACCAAGCAGGGGGAAGAAGGTTTTATAGAGTTCAAATGTTAAGCCATCTGGACCGGGTGATTTATTGTTCTTAGTCGAGTCCAGGGCAGTCCTGAGTTCGTCTAGCGTAAATGCACTCCCTAAAAGATCTTCATCTGTCTTGTCCAGCTGGTTGCAAAATTTTAGAAAATTATCTTGAGCATCAGTATATACTGGCTCTTCACTGTATATAGTAGTGAAGTGTTTTGTAAAAATATTCTTAATATCTTCATAATCATCTACCTTATTCCCCTCACTATCTATGACGTTGCTTATTATTTTACTTGATTGTACATTCTGTTCAAACGATAGAAATAGTTTACTAGGACCTTCATTACTTAAGTAATTTTTACACCTAATCTCAGCACCCCTATAAGTATACTTGTTTAATTCCTCTAGTTTTAAAAGAGTTTCTGTTTTAATGATTTCATCATCCGTGTGTAATAATGTGTATTTGAGTTGTTCATATTCTTGCCTCCTACGTCCCTGAGCTAATGTAGATATTAACTGGCTTTGCTGCTTGATAGAACTTTTTAGGAGAGGCCATGTCTGTGTTAAATCGAAATGTGGATCTTGTATATCTTGTAAGTAAGTCTCTACTTCTTTCGGTGGGTGGAATGAAGAACAAGATTTTAGTTACTTCTAAAAAAAAATATTAGCAACTATTTAAGCAATAACATCTTCTTAAGAATACAAAAATGTATGTTTTTAACTGTTCCATTTCTTAAAGTATTTCAAATAGTAAGTAAGATGGCCGAGCAGTAATTAAAGTATTTCAAGAGAACAAAGTCCTCTTTCTAGATATAATTTCACACACTAGGGACACAAAATATGTGCTAAAACTAGATCCATATATTTTTTAATTTTCTGTTATTTTTATGGTGCTTATGATTATAAATAAAAACAAAAAAAAACATCTTTGTATAAAAACTAGACATATATAACTTGCATCCAGCGTGTCTTAATTTGCGTATCACTGTCGATATAGTCACTGAAATAATTAAAGCGAATGCGGAATGCGTAAATTGAAAAATAGAATGAATGGAGCTATCAAAATATCTAATCGACTAAAATCCATTTTTGATATAAAAACTTTTGCTTGTAGCATGGGCGTAGCCAGGGGTGGGGTTGGGATTTAGGGGTCCAACCTCCCCCCCCCCAAATGAAATAGTTCAAATAATTTAATAAAATCCCCTCAATAACCTATTTCTTAAATAGTAATTCTTTCTAAATAACCCGCAACAGTGACGTCACTGGGTCGGTGTCACAAGGTAAGCTCTCGCTTCTTTGTTATGTCTTATTATGTGATGAGACTCTTTAGCGACACACCAACACCATAACGACAAAATCATAGTTAATACATAATTTAATCTTGATTAACACTGTAAACATTACTTTGTTTATATTCTTCTATTTTTGGTTCTCCTGTCGTTTTAACAAGAGTTTCCACCATTCAGCGTTTACACTACGATGCGCACGTAACTTTAAATAATATTGATATACTTCCATTGCGACAATGAATGTTGGCGATTGCATGTATCTTCCCTCCCACCTGGTGCAACCCTTTTTCATTTTATATTTACTAATGATAAAATTTGAGAATAGAGTGTGGTGCGACATAATATACAAATGGGTTCAAATATTAATATGCAGCTTATATTTTATAGATATTCAACTAATTTTATTCACAAACTATGATTTCTCGATAAAAATAGGACTGCCCCTCCCCACTCAGAGGGCTAGACTAGAGAGGACAATAAATGCAATCTTACCCCCCCTCCTTACCCCTCAGAATCGGCCTAGATACTAGAAGGGTAGCGATAAAATATAACAATTATATAGTAATTTAACTAATTTTTTACACAAACTAGGATTTCTCTATAAACGTAGGAACGCCCTCAGTTGAATGTTTTATTATGGGGAGGGCAAATGATGCCATCGGCCATCCCCACCTTACCAATTCAGCCAACAAACTAGAGGGGGGGGGCGAAATAATCTAAAAATAGGTTGAAATATAAATAATTAGTATATATTTTTAACATAAGTAATAAATTTGTATGATTTCTGTACTAAAATTCGTCCGCCTCCCCTACTTCGTAGCGAGGAGGGTCGACCGAGTATGGGGGCGGGTGATCACCCCTAAAGCCATTCCCCCTGGATCCTCCAGTACACTAGGGTCAGTGTCACAAGTAATGTTAGATCAATGTGTCTCGTGCCTAGAGATCATGCGCCATCAAAATGTCAAGATAACCTCTATGAATTGTTGAAAAACTAATTATTCACAAGCTTTATTAAATTTTTTAAATTTTATTATTGTTTGGACATTGTATCAAAAGTTCTGTAATACATTTTGGGTTTTTAATATTAAAATTAGAAACACATTTACCAACATGTTTCCTTATAAGAGTCAAATAAAACTACAACTTGTTAGATCAACATTCTACTGCGAGGTTTGTAGCAAACACTGATCATTTATAGCAAGTAACATTGACATGTTATGTCTTACTCTAAGCTGTCATCGTTTTTAGCATTCCTCTCTCATTACATTCCTTAAGGTGCCATCGCTATTAGCATTAACTATTAGAGCCACTGCAAAACATTGTTATTACAATATAATAGGTTTGTTAATTCATAATATTTTGACCCAAAAAAAAATGACTTAAGCAAGTGGGCCTATAATTAGCATTTATTTTATGATATGCTTTCTTGGAGGTTGGGCGATGTCAGTAACTAAAAGTTGGGTCTCTAGTTCTTTCGGTGGGTGGAATGAAGAACAAGATTTTAGTTACTATTAGAAAAAAAAAATTCACAAATATTTAAGCAATAATATCTTCTTAAGAATACAAAAATGTATGTTTTAAACTGTTCCATTTCTTAAAGTATTTCAATTAGTAAGTAAGATGGCCGAGCAGTAATAACAGTATTTCTAGATATAATTTCACTCAATATGGACACATAAAATGTGCTAAAACTAGATCCATATATTTTTTAATTTTCTGTTATTTTTATGGTGCTTATGATTATAAATAAAAACAAAAAAAAACATCTTTGTATAAAAACTAGACATATATAACTTGCATCCAGCGTGTCTTAATTCGCGTGTCACTGTCGATATAGTCACTGAAATAATTAAAGCGAATGCGGAATGCGTAAATGTAAAGATAGAATGAATGGAGCTATCAAAATATCTAATCGACTTAAATCCATTTTTTGATATTAAATTTTTTGCTTGTAGCATGGGCGTAGCCAGGGGTGGGGTTGGGATTTTGGGGTCCAACCTCCCCCCCTTCCCAAATGAAATAGTTCAAATAATTTAATAAAATCCCCTCAATAACCTATTTCTTAAATAGTAATTCTTTCTAAATAACCCGCAACAGTGACGTCACTGGGTCGGTGTCACAAGGTAAGCTCTCGCTTCTTTGTTATGTCTTATTATGTGATGAGACTCTTTAGCGACACACCAACACCATAACGACAAAATCATAGTTAATACATAATTTAATCTTGATTAACACTCGATAAAAATAGGACAGCCCCTCCCCACTCAGAGGGCTAGACTAGAAAGGACAATAGATGCAATCTCCCCCCCCCCCTTTTCCCTCAAAATCGGCCAAGATACTAGAAGGGTAGCGACAAAATATAACAATTATATAGTAATTTAATTAATTTTGTACACAAAATTTGATTTCTCCATAAACGTAGGAACGCCCTCAGTTGAATGTTTAATTAGGGGGGGGGCGTATGATGCCATCGGCCAACCCCACCTTACCAATTCGGCCAACATATAAGGGGGGGGCCCAATAATCTAAAAATAGGTTGAAATATATTTTTAACATAAGTAATAAATTTGTATGATTTCTGTACTAAAATTCGTCCGCCTCCCCTAGTTCAGAGCGAGGGGGGTCGACCGAGTATGGGGGCGGGTGATCACCCCTACAGCCCCCCCTCCATGATCCTCCAGTACACTAGGGTCAGTGTCAGAAGTAATGTTAGCTCAATGTGTCTCTCGTGCCTAGAGATCATGCGCCATCAAAATTTCAAGATAACCTCTTTGAATTGTTGAAAAACTAATTATTCACAAGCCTTTTAAAATTTTTTTGATTTTATTATTGTTTGGACATTGTATCAAAAGTTCTGTAATACATTTTGAGGTTTTTAATATTAAAATTAGAAACAGATTTACCAACATGTTTCCTTATTAGAGTCAAATAAAACTACAACTTGTTAGATCAACATTCTACTGCGAGGTTTGTAGCAAACACTGATCATTTATGGCAAGCAACATTGACATGTTATGTCTTACTCTAAGCTGTCATCGTTTTTACCATTTCTCTCTCATACATTCCTGAAGGTGTCATCGCTATTAGCATTAACTATTAGAGCCACTGCAGAATATGGTTATTACAATATAATAGGTTTCTTAATTCATAATATTTTGACCCCAAAAAAAAATGACTTAAGCAAGTCGGCCAATAATTAGCATTTATTTTATGATATGCTCTCTTGGAGGTTGGTCGATGTCAGTAACTAATAATTAAGTCTCTACTTCTTTCGGTGGGTGGAATGAAGAACAAGATTTTAGTTACTTCTAAAAAAAAATATTAGCAACTATTTAAGCAATAACATCTTCTTAAGAATACAAAAATGTATGTTTTTAACTGTTCCATTTCTTAAAGTATTTCAATTAGTAAGTAAGATGGCCGAGCAGTAATTACAGTATTTCTAGATATAATTTCACTCTGTAGGGACACATAAAATGTGCTAAAACTAGATCCATATATTTTTTAATTTTCTGTTATTTTTATGGTGCTTATGATTATAAATAAAAACAAAAAAAAAACATCTTTGTATAAAAACTACACATATATAACTTGCATCCAGCGTGTCTTAATTCGCGTATCACTGTCGATATAGTCACTGAAATAATTAAAGCGAATGCGGAATGCGTAAATTGAAAAATAGAATGAATGGAGCTATCAAAATATCTAATCGACTAAAATCCATTTTTTGATATAAAAACTTTTGCTTGTAGCATGGGCGTAGCCAGGGGTGGGGTTGGGATTTAGGGTTAGGGGTCCAATCCCCCCCCCCCTCCAAATGAAATAGTTCAAATAATTTAATAAAATCCCCTCAATAACCTATTTCTTAAATAGTAATTCTTTCTAAATAACCCGCAACAGTGACGTCACTGGGTCGGTGTCACAAGGTAAGCTCTCGCTTCTTTGTTATGTCTTATTATGTGATAAGACTCTTTAGCGACACACCAACACCATAACGACAAAATCATAGTTAATACATAATTTAATCTTGATTAACACTCGATAAAAATAGGACAGCCCCTCCCCACTCAGAGGGCTAGACTAGAAAGGACAATAGATGCAATCTTCCCCCCCCCCCTTTTCCCTCAAAATCGGCCAAGATACTAGAAGGGTAGCGACAAAATATAACAATTATATAGTAATTTAATTAATTTTGTACACAAAATTTGATTTCTCCATAAACGTAGGAATGCCCTCAGTTGAATGTTTAATTAGGGGGAGGGCGTATGATGCCATCGGCCAACCCCACCTTACCAATTCGGCCAACATATAAGGGGGGGGGCCCAATAATCTAAAAATAGGTTGAAATATATTTTTAACATAAGTAATAAATTTGTATGATTTCTGTACTAAAATTCGTCCGCCTCCCCTAGTTCGGAGCGAGGGGGGTCGACCGAGTATGGGGGCGGGTGATCATCCCTACAGCCCCCCCCTCCATGATCCTCCAGTACACTAGGGTCAGTGTCAGAAGTAATGTTAGCTCAATGTGTCTCTCGTGCCTAGAGATCATGCGCCATCAAAATGTCAAGATAACCTCTATGAATTGTTGAAAAACTAATTATTCACAAGCCTTTTAAAATTTTTTTGATTTTATTATTGTTTGGACATTGTATCAAAAGTTCTGTAATACATTTTGAGGTTTTTAATATTAAAATTAGAAACAGATTTACCAACATGTTTCCTTATTAGAGTCAAATAAAACTACAACTTGTTAGATCAACATTCTACTGCGAGGTTTGTAGCAAACACTGATCATTTATGGCAAGCAACATTGACATGTTATGTCTTACTCTAAGCTGTCATCGTTTTTACCATTTCTCTCTCAAACATTCCTGAAGGTGTCATCGCTATTAGCATTAACTATTAGAGCCACTGCAGAATATGGTTATTACAATATAATAGGTTTCTTAATTCATAATATTTTGACCCAAAAAAAAAATGACTTAAGCAAGTCGGCCAATAATTAGCATTTATTTTATGATATGCTCTCTTGGAGGTTGGTCGATGTCAGTAACTAATAATTAAGTCTCTACTTCTTTCGGTGGGTGGAATGAAGAACAAGATTTTAGTTACTTCTAAAAAAAAATATTAGCAACTATTTAAGCAATAACATCTTCTTAAGAATACAAAAATGTATGTTTTTAACTGTTCCATTTCTTAAAGTATTTCAAATAGTAAGTAAGATGGCCGAGCAGTAATAACAGTATTTCTAGATATAATTTCACTCTGTAGGGACACATAAAATGTGCTAAAACTAGATCCATATATTTTTTAATTTTCTGTTATTTTTATGGTGCTTATGATTATAAATAAAAACAAAAAAAAAACATCTTTGTATAAAAACTACACATATATAACTTGCATCCAGCGTGTCTTAATTCGCGTATCACTGTCGATATAGTCACTGAAATAATTAAAGCGAATGCGGAATGCGTAAATTGAAAAATAGAATGAATGGAGCTATCAAAATATCTAATCGACTAAAATCCATTTTTGATATAAAAACTTTTGCTTGTAGCATGGGCGTAGCCAGGGGTGGGGTTGGGATTTAGGGTTAGGGGTCAACCCCCCCCCCCCAAATGAAATAGTTCAAATAATTTAATAAAATCCCCTCAATAACCTATTTCTTAAATAGTAATTCTTTCTAAATAACCCGCAACAGTGACGTCACTGGGTCGGTGTCACAAGGTAAGCTCTCGCTTCTTTGTTATGTCTTATTATGTGATGAGACTCTTTAGCAACACACCAACACCATAACGACAAAATCATAGTTAATACATAATTTAATCTTGATTAACACTGTAAACATTACTTTGTTTATATTCTTCTATTTTTGGTTCTCCTGTCGTTTTAACAAGAGTTTCCACCATTCAGCGTTTACACTACGATGCGCACGTAACTTTAAATAATATTGATATACTTCCATTGCGACAATGAATGTTGGCGATTGCATGTATCTTCCCTCCCACCTGGTGCAACCCTTTTTCGTTTTATATTTACTAATGATAAAATTTGAGAATAGAGTGTGGTGCGACATAATATACAAATGGGTTCAAATATTAATATGCAGCTTATATTTTATAGATATTCAACTAATTTTATTCACAAACTATGATTTCTCGATAAAAATAGGACTGCCCCTCCCCACTCAGAGGGCTAGACTAGAGAGGACAATAAATGCAATCTTACCCTCCCTCCTTACCCCTCAGAATCGGCCTAGATACTAGAAGGGTAGCGACAAAATATAACAATTATATAGTAATTTAACTAATTTTTTACACAAACTAGGATTTCTCTATAAACGTAGGAACGCCCTCAGTTGAATGTTTTATTATGGGGAGGGCAAATGATGCCATCGGCCATCCCCACCTTACCAATTCAGCCAACAAACTAGGGGGGGGGGCGAAATAATCTAAAAATAGGTTGAAATATAAATAATTAGTATATATTTTTAACATAAGTAATAAATTTGTATGATTTCTGTACTAAAATTCGTCCGCCTCCCCTACTTCGTAGCGAGGAGGGTCGACCGAGTATGGGGGCGGGTGATCACCCCTAAAGCCATTCCCCCTGGATCCTCCAGTACACTAGGGTCAGTGTCACAAGTAATGTTAGATCAATGTGTCTCTCGTGCCTAGAGATCATGCGCCATCAAAATGTCAAGATAACCTCTATGAATTGTTGAAAAACTAATTATTCACAAGCTTTATTAAATTTTTTAAATTTTATTATTGTTTGGACATTGTATCAAAAGTTCTGTAATACA
Organism: Biomphalaria glabrata; assembly: GCF_947242115.1. Taxonomy (NCBI): domain Eukaryota; kingdom Metazoa; phylum Mollusca; class Gastropoda; family Planorbidae; genus Biomphalaria; species Biomphalaria glabrata. Next base: position 33,781,818 of record NC_074721.1, read on the forward strand.
TTTTGGGTTTTTAATATTAAAATTAGAAACACATTTACCAACATGTTTCCTTATAAGAGTCAAATAAAACTACAACTTGTTAGATCAACATTCTACTGCGAGGTTTGTAGCAAACACTGATCATTTATAGCAAGTAACATTGACATGTTATGTCTTACTCTAAGCTGTCATCGTTTTTAGCATTCCTCTCTCATTACATTCCTTAAGGCGCCATCGCTATTAGCATTAACTATTAGAGCCACTGCAAAACATTGTTATTACAATATAATAGGTTTGTTAATTCATAATAATTTGACCCAAAAAAAAAATGACTTAAGCAAGTGGGCCTATAATTAGCATTTATTTTATGATATGCTTTCTTGGAGGTTGGGTGATGTCAGTAACTAAAAGTTGGGTCTCTAGTTCTTTCGGTGGGTGAAATGAAGAACAAGATTTTAGTTATTATTAGAAAAAAAAAATTCACAAATATTTAAGCAATAATATCTTCTTAAGAATACAAAATGTATGTTTTAAACTGTTCCATTTCTTAAAGTATTTCAATTAGTAAGTAAGATGGCCGAGCAGTAATAACAGTATTTCTAGATATAATTTCACTCACTAGGGACACATAAAATGTGCTAAAACTAGATCCATATATTTTTTAATTTTCTGTTATTTTTATGGTGCTTATGATTATAAATAAAAACAAAAAAAAAACATCTTTGTATAAAAACTAGACATATATAACTTGCATCCAGCGTGTCTTAATTCGCGTATCACTGTCGTTATAGTCACTGAAATAATTAAAGCGAATGCGGAATGCGTAAATGTAAAGATAGAATGAATGGAGCTATCAAAATATCTAATCGACTTAAATCCATTTTTTGATATAAAAACTTTTGCTTGTAGCATGGGCGTAGCCAGGGGTGGGGTTGGGATTTTGGGGTCCAACCTCCCCCCCCCCTTCCCAAATGAAATAGTTCAAATAATTTAATAAAAACCCCTCAATAACCTATTTCTTAAATAGTAATTCTTTCTCGATAACCCGCAACAGTGGCGTCACTGGGTCGGTGTCACAAGGTAAGCTCTCGCTTCTTTGTTATGTCTTATTATGTGATGAGACTCTTTAGCGACACACCAACACCATAACGACAAAAATCATAGTTAATACATAATTTAATCTTGATTAACACTCGATAAAAATAGGACTGCCCCTCCCCACTCAGAGGGCTAGACTAGAGAGGACAATAGATGCAATCTTTCCCCCCCCCCTTACCCCTCAGAATCGGCCAAGATACTAGAAGGGTAGCGACAAAATATAACAATTATATAGTAATTTAACTAATTTTGTACACAAAATTTGATTTCTCCATAAACGTAGGAACGCCCTCAGTTGAATGTTTAATTAGGGGGGGGGGCGTATGATGCCATCGGCCAACCCCACCTTACCAGTTCGGCCAACAAACTAGAGGGTGGGGCGAAATAATCTAAAAATAGGTTGAAATATATTTTTAACATAAGTAATAAATTTGTATGATTTCTGTACTAAAATTCTTCCGCCTCCCCTTGTTCGGAGCGAGGGGGGTCGACCGAGTATGGCGGCGGGTGATCACCCCTACAGCCCCCCCCCCCCCTGGATCCTCCAGTACACTAGGGTCAGTGTCACAATTAATGTTAGCTCACTGTGTCTCTCGAGCCTAGAGATCATGCGTCATCAATGTCAAAATAACCTCTATGAATTGTTGAAAAACTAAATATTCACAAGCAATTTTAATTTTTTAAAATTTTATTATTGTTTGGACATTGTATTGTAATAACTTAAGTGAGGCAACTCAACGAGACACATATATTTTTTTTTTTACAAGACATCACAAGTTCATAAAATATCATCTTTTTAAGGCACAATCTCTCCATATGGGCTCTCTACTTGGGCGGAAATCGTTATTCTCTTCATGTCAACATCCTGTTCTAGTTTGGTTACTAGAAGTGCGCATCTCTGCACTAGCCTGGATGGTGGTGCGCATGGCAAAGTCATAACATTGCCCCCGTCTTAGCACTTTTCGTCCCGAAAAGAAACACTGCAGTGGAGCTTTGACAGTTCAGGTGGAGGTCGATCGGTGGGAACCACAGACGTTAGGGTGTCTGTTGCCCACAAAGCCTTCTGCAGAGTTTCTCATGGTCGTCGCTTAATCTTCTTCCAGTTGGCAAGTCTACGCTTGAGTCGATATCGTGGTCGCTGCTTCGACCTCATGACGATAGTCGCTGATGCCAGCCAGCTGACACATTTAGAGTTAGTGGAGGTCAGGGTTACCAGCCACGTAACACAAATGGATGTTGTGGCGATCACGGTAGATTCCAGGTTTGTTTTTCTAAGACGCTGAGTCAGCGGATCTTTTCCATGGACGTGTTGTGAAACAGTTGTAGGCCTAGAGATCATGCGCCATCAATGTCAAGATAACCTCTATGAATTGTTGAAAAACTAATTATTCACAAGCCTTTTTAATTTTTTTTAAATTTTATTATTGTTTGGACATTGTATCCTTACCCCTCAGAATCGGCCAAGATACTAGAAGGGTAGCGACAAAATATAACAATTATATAGTAATTTAACTAATTTAACTAAATTAAGTTAGGAATTCAAAATTAGCAGATATAAGGAACGAATTTATGTAAAAAAATGCTTTTGAAACACAAATTTTAAGGTTAATTTTATTAAATAATGAAATCAATTAACTATATTTTGTATTTTCATGTGTCAAAGTAAAAAACTTTGGGCCTGTGTCCAAGCATGTCGCTTTGGATCTTAAACACCTCTGTCTATCGTCCAGTGTCTATGAAGAGACTTTGAAGCTTGATAACTGCTACCAGTAGTTAAGCCCTGAAGGTGGTCAGAAGAACCCAGCGAGACGTGATGCAGCAGCTGATGGACTTTTGCACATTGAATGTTCCCTACGTTCCCTACAGGCATGTCCTTCTGATGCTGCTGTGTTTGTTGACCTGTTTGATAACCTGACCTCCTGGGGGCCTCCGACTAAATTGCAAAGCATTCACAGAGAAAGTCTGCTGAAGCGACGTTCTGGATCCAATGCATTAACAACAAGAGATGTCACCTTCGCTCTACATGTCAGGTGGCCAGCGACAACCGTCAAGATGGAGAGACAACGAAAGCGATATCGTCTCGATCGAAACTTGGTCAACTGGAGAAAGAGAAAGCGACACATGCAGAGAACAGTGTGGATGACTTTGTAAGGAACACGCCCTTGCCGTCTGTTGCTCCCACATACCGACCTCCACCTGCACTACCCTTTAGGGGACCTTCATCTGTTCGGGACGAACAGAGTTTAGAAAAGGCAATGTTGTACTTCCGCTCCCTCGCTAATCGGTCATCGCTAGCAACATTGATCAAATGCATCTCATTTTCATCGGTCATCGCTAGCAACATTGACCACATGCATCTCATTTTCATCGGTCATCGCTAGCAACATTGATCAAATGCATATCATTTTCATCGGTCATCGCTAGCAACATTGATCACATGCATCTCATTTTCATCGGTCATAGCTAGCAACATTGACCACATGTATCTCATTTTCATCGGTCATCGCTAGCAACATTGACCACATGCATCTCATTTTCATCGGTCATCGCTAGCAACATTGACCACATGTATCTCATTTTCATCTGTCATCGCTAGAAACATTGACCACATGTATCTCATTTTCATCTGTCATCGCTAGAAACATTGACCACATGTATCTCATTTTCATCGGTCATCGCTAGCAACATTGACCACATGCATCTCATTTTCATCGGTCATCGCTAGCAACATTGACCACATGTATCTCATTTTCATCGGTCATCGCTAGCAACATTGACCACATTTATCTCATTTTTATTAGTCATGACAGATTAGCGAGTAATACAAGAAGTAAATACTACAAGCGATTACCGATAGCAATGAGATCAAAGATATCAGTGTCTCTAGCAATGACTAATAAAAATAAGATAAATGTGGTCAATGTTGCTAGCGATGACCATCGGGCAAACCGATACTTTTTTCTTTTTCTTTTTTAGTTTATTTTGGAATGTTTAGGATAAATACAAAATGTTATCACTATAGGAGTAACGACTGAGATAAGTTCTGAACCCAAATAATGTTTTCCTAGTCAACTTTTTCCAACCTTTACTCAATCTGATATTTTTCTAGTTAAATACATTTCGATCGTTGTGCTAACCACTTCAACCCCTCGTTAACCGTACACCACAGAAACAAATGGCCTTGACATCATCTGCACTAAAATCTCAAGGTCTGATGACAAATTAGCGTGAGATATAATTTTAGTATTAAAAGCCTAAAGTTTATTGCATAACTTTGGATCAAATCTCCAAACAACAATAAAATCAAAGTTTGAAAAAGGCTCGACAGTGATTACAGTTTTGCAACAATAAATGGAGGTATCCAGACTTTTTGACGGCGATTGATACATGATTGGCTTACATTTCTATTTAGCACACTATTGATAGAAATATAATAACATTTAGATATATTTGAACAAAGGATGTTTCCATTGTTCATAATGACAATTATTATTATAATGCTTATTGTCGCAATGGAGGAATATAAATATTATTTAAAGTTACGTGCGCATCGACGTGTAAACGTGGAATGGTGCAAACTCATGTTGAAAGTAGAGGAGAAGCAAAAATAGAAAAATATAAACAAAGTAGTGTTCACAGTGTTAATTAAGATTAAATTATGTATTAACTATGATTTGGTCGTTTATGGTGTTGGGGTATCGCTAAAGAGTCTCATCACTTAATAAGACATAACAAAGAAGCGAGAGATTACATTGTGACACCGACACAGTGATGCCACTGTTGCGGGTTATTTAGAAAGAATTACTATTTAAGAAATAGGTTATTGAGAGGGTTTTATTAAATTATTTGAACTATTTCATTTCGGGGTGGGGGTCGGGGGGTCGAACCTCTAAACCCTACCCCACCCCTAGCTACGCCCATGCTACAAGCAAAAGTTTTTATTTCAAAAAATGGATTTAAGTCGATTAGATATTTTGATAGTTCCATTCATACTATATTTACATTTACGCATTCCGCATTCGCTTTACTTATAGCATTATTATTTCGTTTAATTATTTCAGTGACTATATCGACAGTGATACGCGAATTAAGACACGCGGGCTACAAGTCTAGTTTTTATATAAAGATGTTTTTTTTTTGTTTTTTTGTTTTTATTTATAATCATAAGCACCATTAAAAAAAACAGAAATTTTAGAAATATATAGATCTAGTTTTAGCAAATATTTTGTCATATCTGTATGTCAAATTATGTCTAGAGAGAGAACATTGTTCTCTTGAAATACTGTAATTACTGCTCTGCCATCTTACTTACTAATTGAACAGTTAAAAAACATACTTTTTTTTTAATCTTAAGAAGATGTTATTGCTTAAATATTTTCTAATTTTTTTTATAAGTGACTAAAATCTTGTTCTTCATTCCACCCACCGAAAGAAGTAGAGACTCAACTATTAATTACTGACATCGCCCAACCTCCAAGAAAGCATATTATAAGATAAATGCTAAACATAGGCCCACTTGCTTAAACCTAAATTGTATAATTAAAACCAAAATAGTTCATCATCTCTTATTTATTAGTTTAGTTTAAGAATGGCTTGTTATTAATTTGTCTCTACCTCCACACTAATAATATAATTTACATATGTAAGACACTGTATTAGAACTTTGTTATGTTTTAATAAATTCTTGTATGTTATTTGAAATTTCCCTTTCTGCAATGGTTTTTATCTCAAAGAATTAAAAATAAACTTTATAATAATCATGGAAATATTGGTATTAGTTACAACGAAAAAGGAAAACTCATTCATATATATTTCATAATAATGGACATAGCGATATGACATTGTTACTAGAGGAAATGTAAAATTGTATCGAGTGAGGTTCAAGAGATAAATGCTACTAGCGACGAGAGATTAGCGTGTAATACCAGAGTTTAAAAAATCTATTAGCGATAACTGATAAAATGAAACAAATGTGGTCAATATTGCTAGCGATGACAGATTAGCGAGTAATACAAAAAGTAAATACTACAAGCGATTACCAATAGCATTGAGATCAAAGATATCAGTGTCTCTAGCAATGACTAATAAAAATGAGATAAATGTGGTCAATGTTGCTAGCGATGACAGATTAGCGAGTAATACAAGAAGTAAATACTACAAGCGATTACCGATAGCAATAAGATCAAAGATATCAGTGTCTCTAGCAATGACTAATAAAAATAAGATAAATGTGGTCAATGTTGCTAGCGATGACCATCGGGCAAACCGATACTTTTTTCTTTTTCTTTTTTAGTTTATTTTGGAATGTTTAGGATAAATACAAAATGTTATCACTATAGGATTAACGACTGAGATAAGTTCTGAACCCAAATAATGTTTTCCTAGTCAACTTTTTCCAACCTTTACTCAATGTGATATTTTTCTAGTTAAATACATTTCGATCGTTGTGCTAACCACTTCAACCCCTCGTTAACCGTACACCACAGAAACAAATGGCCTTGACATCATCTGCACTAAAATCTCAAGGTCTGATGACAAATTAGCGTGAGATATAATTTTAGTATTAAAAGCCTAAAGTTTATTGCATAACTTTGGATCAAATCTCCAAACAACAATAAAATCAAAGTTTGAAAAAGGCTCGACAGTGATTACAGTTTTGCAACAATAAATGGAGGTATCCAGACTTTTTGACGGCGATTGATACATGATTGGCTTACATTTCTATTTAGCACACTATTGATAGAAATATAATAACATTTAGATATATTTGAACAAAGGATGTTTCCATTGTTCATAATGACAATTATTATTATAATGCTTATTGTCGCAATGGAGGAATATAAATATTATTTAAAGTTACGTGCGCATCGACGTGTAAACGTGGAATGGTGCAAACTCATGTTGAAAGGAGAGGAGAAGCAAAAATAGAAAAATATAAACAAAGTAGTGTTCACAGTGTTAATTAAGATTAAATTATGTATTAACTATGATTTGGTCGTTTATGGTGTTGGGGTATCGCTAAAGAGTCTCATCACTTAATAAGACATAACAAAGAAGCGAGAGATTACATTGTGACACCGACACAGTGATGCCACTGTTGCGGGTTATTTAGAAAGAATTACTATTTAAGAAATAGGTTATTGAGAGGGTTTTATTAAATTATTTGAACTATTTCATTTCGGGGTGGGGGTCGGGGGGTCGGACCTCTAAACCCTACCCCACCCCTGGCTACGCCCATGCTACAAGAAAAAGTTTTTATTTCAAAAAATGGATTTAAGTCGATTAGATATTTTGATAGTTTCATTCATACTATATTTACATTTACGCATTCCGCATTCGCTTTACTTGTAGCATTATTATTTCGTTTAATCATTTCAGTGACTATATCGACAGTGATACGCGAATTAAGACACGCGGGCTACAAGTAGGTCTAATATTTCTCTAGTTTTATATAAAGATGTTTTTTTGTTTGTTTTTATTTATAATCATAAGCACCATTAAAAAAAACAGAAATTTTAGAAATATATAGATCTAGTTTTAGCAAATATTTTGTCTTATCAGTTTGTCAAATTATGTCTAGAAAGAGAACAATGTTCTCTTGAAATACTGTAATTACTGCTCGGCCATCTTACTTACTAATTGAAATACTTAAAGAAATGAAACAGTTAAAAAACATACATTTTTTTTAATCTTAAGAAGATGTTATTGCTTAAATATTTTCTAGTATTTTTTATAAGTGACTAAAATCTTGTTCTTCATTCCACCCACCGAAAGAAGTAGAGACTCAACTATTAATTACTGACATCGCCCAACCTCCAAGAAAGCATATTATAAGATAAATGCTAAACATAGGCCCACTTGCTTAAACCTAAATTGTATAATTAAAACCAAAATAGTTCATCATCTCTTATTTATTAGTTTAGTTTAAGAATGGCTTGTTATTTATTTGTCTTTACCTCCACACTAATAATATAATTTACTTATGTAAGACACTGTATTAGAACTTTGTTATGTTTTAATAAATTCTTGTATGTTATTTGAAATTTCCCTTTCTGCAATGGTTTTATCTCAAAGAATTAAAAAAAAACTTCATAATATTCATGGAAATATTGGTATTAGTTACAACGAAAAAGGAAAACTCATTCATATATTTTTCATAATAATGGACATAGCGATATGACATTGTTACTTGAGGAAATGTAAAATTGTATCGAGTGAGGTTCAAGAGATTAATGCTACTAGCGACGAGAGATTAGCGTGTAATACCAGAGTTTAAAAAATCTATTAGCGATAACTGATAAAATGAAACAAATTTGGTCAATATTGCTAGCGATGACAGATTAGCGAGTAATACAAGAAGTAAATACTACAAGCGATTACCAATAGCAATGAGATCAAAGATATCAGTGTCTCTAGCAATGACTAATAAAAATGAGATAAATGTGGTCAATGTTGCTAGCGATGACAGATTAGCGAGTAATACAAGAAGTAAATACTACAAGCGATTACCGATAGCAATAAGATCAAAGATATCAGTGTCTCTAGCAATGACTAATAAAAATGAGATAAATGTGGTCAATGTTGCTAGCGATGACCATCGGGCAAACCGATACTTTTTTCTTTTTCTTTTTTAGTTTATTTTGGAATGTTTAGGATAAATACAAAATGTTATTACTATAGGAGTAAGGAATGAGATAAGTTCTGAACCCAAATAATGTTTTCCTAGTCGACTTTTTTTTTCAACCTTTACTCAATGTGATATTTTTCTAGTTAAATACTGTAATGACCATGTTCTGTAGTGACTCTATGGTTGCGCACCAGCTCACGAGGATGGACTAAATGAACGGGGAGAGAGGAAGAGGAAGTGCGAGAAGATTGAGATTGGAACGGTTCTTGTTTTTGGTGATCTATGTTGATTAAACTTTGTATTATCTTTGTTCCCATACCTCGTTGAGTTGCCTCTTTTAAATGTTGTAACATTGGTGTCAGAAGTGGGATTATAGGCGACTCAACGAACGGGAGGTAAGTTAGTAATGGCTTCCCCTATTATGAAACAACTAGACCAACTCTTGATTAAAGAACTAAAACAAGAGCTTCGGTATCGAGGTCTAAAGCTTGGTGGTAGCAAGGAGACACTTACAGCTCGTCTCCGGCAGGCCCTGATTGAGGAAGAAGAAGACCCGGACAGTTATCAATTTGAAGTAGGGCCAAATATAACTGAACTCCTAGGTAAGATGCAGGAAAAGATGGAACTCCTAGGTAAGATGCAGGAAAAGATGGATACACTTGATATAGGGATTAGAACCATGCAGGACTAAATAGACACACTCGATTCAGGTATCAGGACTGAATTGGTATCGGTTAACCAGAAAATAACCACGATGGAGATCACGATGAACCAGAGAGTCGATGTGGTAGAAAAAGACATAGAAGAACTGAAAGTTCAAGTTAGAGAAGGGCTCAGCAAGGCGCCGGTGAGTAATACAGGATCAATGTTACCCGAAGGGCTTGTAAAGATGAATACAGGATCAATGTTACCCGAAGGGCTTGTAAAGATGAAACCCCCTGTGTTTGATGGGTCCGTCTCCTGGTCAGTCTACAGAAGACAGTTTGAGGCAGCTGCTAAGGTCAACAAATGGGGCAGCGAGGAGGAAAAAGTGACCGCTCTAGTACTGGCTCTTAGAGGAAAGGCTTCCGAAGTACTCCAATCCATTCCAAACCAGCAGGATTATGCTGCTCTCGTCCAGGCTATGGAGCTTCGATACGGGGACGAGCACTTACAGGAAGTTTATAGGGTCCAGCTGAAGACCAGACAACAGCGGGTCAATGAAACCCTACAAGAGCTAAAGACGGACATTGAACGACTTGCCCATCTGGCATACCCCACAGCAGCACAGGAGTTCCTCGAAGTAATCGTCACTGATGCCTTCATCGATGCCGTTCGAGATCCAGAGCTAAAAAAGGTTATTAGAGTTAGTGGCAAGCGTAAGGCCAGCGAAGCCCTTGTGTTCGCTCTGTCCTACGAAGCCGCTAAGAACGCATCCATCAACAGTCATCATGGTCGGAGACTGGAAGTTCAGGAAGAAGATTTAACACAAGTACTCAGACGGATGACGGAGGTTCTTGAAGAGTATAAGCCAAGCCGGTCACAGGGAGCTCATCGTACGACCAGGGTCCGTTGCTGGAACTGTGGTGAATCTGGGCATATACAAAGGATGTGTAGAAGAACACCTAATCAGCAAGAAGCGACTCAGCACAGATCAGAAACGGGTGCATGGCCTGGAGCCAATGGCTATCAGGAAAACTAACATTCGTCGGCTTCAAGGGGCAGAAACCGGCGATCCAGGAAATGGGAGCCCCTGTCAATGTCACTCCAATAGCTGTGCTGGGACAGAGTAGGAGTCTTATGGTATAAGGAAGGATTGGAATTCGGAAGTATCGGTTTCTCATAGACACTGGTGCTTCACGTTCAGTCATTCGGCCAAATGTCGCAAACAGGAATAATACTACAAATGTGAGCCTTTTCTCCCTGAAAACAGCCAGTGGAGAACTGATGCCCATAAAAGGACTGGCGGACTTAGAGTTTGAGCTCGGGTGTCAGTCATTCGTGCATGAATTTTTGATAGCAAACATAAATGATGATTGCATTTTAGGTCTAGATTTTCTACAGAAATTTGGATTTTCCATTAACATTAGCGGAGGAACTTTGTTGTATGGAAATGTGGAGATTCCTTTGTTAGTTGATAGTGAAGAAGGAAACAATCGAATAATGAAAATACTATTGACAGAGGATACAAATCTGCCTGCACAGTCCGAATCAATTATTTGGGGAAAGTTAGAGAACGGACATGAAAATTTGGGAACGGCGCTAATCGAAGGAACGGAAGACAATTACGACGGAGTGATTGTAGGGAAAACGCTGGTCATGATCGGTAAAGATCATCAGAGAGTACCTGTCAGAATCATGAACCTTGGTTTGAGGGAGAAGCATCTACGAAGGGATAGTTACATTGCTAAATGCCACACAATTGACCTAATTAAGAATTGCAACATTAACGTTTCTTTTACGCCCACTGAATCGGTCAACCCTCAAATTACCAGGCTTTTGACAGAAACCAAGGAGAACCTATCTGAAGAGCAGTATAGCAAAGCCAAAGAGTTGATAATGAAATTTGCAGACATCTTTCCATCTGATGAGTCAGAATGCGGAAGAACAGACATGGTACAACAAAGGATCGATACTGGAATAAATAGACCGATTCGGCAGCTCTCGCAAAACAACAGGAGGCTACAGACCTGATAGAACAAATGAGACAGCAAGGGATCATAGAGCCCTCTAATGGCCCTTGGTGTTCACCAATCGTCCTAGTAAAAAAAAAAGATGGATCCATGAGCACTTAATAAAGTCACGCATAAAGATAGCTATCCACTCCCAAGAATAGACGATACCTTGAATACGCTTGCTGGATCACAGATTTTTTCTACTCTTGATCTAAAGAGCGGATACTGGCAGGTGGGAAAGCATCCTGAGGATAAAGAGAAAACGGCTTTCTCTGCTGGCAACGGTCTTTGGCAGTTTACTGTGATGCCTTTTGGTCTCTGTAATGCTCCCGCCACTTTTGAAAGATTGATGGAGCGCGTTTTACAAGGACTTCATTGGAACACGTGTCTTGTATACCTGGATGACATTATAGTCACTGGTAGGATGTTTGAAGAGCATCTGGCAAATCTACATGAAGTTATTGGACGGATCAGGAATGCGGGTATGAAAATCAATCCAAAGAAGTGCTCGTTTTTCAGGAAGAGTGTCAAATATCTTGGCCACATAGTATCAGGGGACGGCATCAGCACTGATCCTGACAAGACTGAGGTAGTAAAACGTTGGCCTACACCATCCAATATTCGAGAACTAAGAAGTTTTTTAGGACTCTGTACGTACTCTAGACGGTTTGTGCCAAATTTCTCCAATATATGTGCACCCCTTCATCGATTGACAGAACAAAAGAGGTCATTCAACTGGACACAGGAGTGTCAAGAGTCCTTTGAAATGGTAAAAGACACACTTGTCTCATCCTCCATACTTGCCTATCCGATACCAGGCATGACGTTCATTTTGGATACGGATGCAAGCAATACCGGAATAGGCGCCGTCCTTTCCCAAAAGATTGATGGAACGGAACGAGTCATCGCTTACTTCAGTCGAAGTTTGTCAAAGGCTGAAAGGAACTACTGTGTCACAAGACGTGAACTCCTGGTCGCCGTCGATGCAATAAAACATTTTCATAAGTACCTTTATGGGCAGAAATTTATTTTAAGGACAGATCACGCAGCAATACAATGGCTTCTTTCTTCTAAGTGCCCTGAAGGTCAGGTCGCTAGGTGGATCGAACGTCTGCAAACCTATGAATTTGAAATTCACCATCGAAAAGGACTAATTCATCAGAATGCTGATGCGCTATCTCGACGACCTTGCAAAACAGAATGCAAACATTGTAAGAAAGCTGAGGAAAAGGAAGAGATAATCGATTGTCAACGTTTGGACCTGAATGTTTTAGGACCTTGGTCTGATGAGAATATCCGAGAGGATCAGCTGAAAGATGAGGATCTGGCAATCGTTCTTGTTTGGAAGGAGAAGGGACAACGGCCAGATTGGCAACACATTGCTGAAAAAGGGGTTGCCATGAAGGCGTACTGGGCACAATGGGACTCAATGGTAGTGGAAAACGGTGTTCTTAAGCGAATGTGGGAATCTACTGATGGTACATCAACACGATTACAAATAGTTCTCCCAAAAGTTAGAATCCAAGAAGTACTCCAGGAGTCGCACAATGGTTCCACGGGTGGTCACTTGGGTATTAACAAGACGTTGGAGAAAGTGAGACAAAGGTTTTATTGGTGTCGGTACAAGGAAGACGTAGAGGATTGGTGCAGAAGATGTGATCGATGTGCAGCAACCAAAGGCCCGCAACGTCGAACAAGGGGACCCCTACAACACTACAACGTAGGTGTTCCATTCGAAAGAATCGCACTGGATATAGCTGGCCCGTTTCCTGAGACACTAAAAGGCAACAGATATATTCTAGTAATAATGGACTATTTTAGTAAATGGCCTGAGGCTTTCGCGATACCAAACCAAGAAACCACAACAATAGTCGATATTTTAGTGGAACACTGGATTAGCCGCTTCGGTGTACCTATGGAACTACATTCAGATCAAGGACGCAACTTTGAATCCAAGCTATTCCAGGAGATTTGTAAAATCTTAAAAATTGAAAAGACTCGAACAACGCCACTTCGCCCTCAGTCAGACGGGATGGTGGAACGCTTTAATCGCACATTGATACAACACTTGACTAAGATGACAGTAGAACAGCAAAACAATTGGGATGACTACATTCCTCTATTCCTCATGTCTTATAGAGGAGCCGTTCATGCAACCACTGGTTATACGCCAGTCAAATTATTATTTGGTCGGGAACTTCGGCTGCCAGCAGACCTCTTATTCGTGTTACCAGGAGAAAAACAAACGACAGCTAGCGAATACGTAACATAACTTAGGGGGAGACTTGAGAGGGTTCGTGCACTTGCACGGAGTAGGATAAAAGACAGTAGCGACCTCATGAAGACCAGATATGATAGAAGAGCCAATTCTACGGGGTTTGTAGAGCATGATCTCGTTTGGCTGTACAACCCAAAGAGAAGGAAGGGAAGATCGCCAAAATTACAAAAGGATTGGGAAGGTCCGTATCGGATTGTGAAGAGAATCAACGACGTGGTATACCGTATCCAGAGGGGTCCTCGAACTAAATGCAAGGTGGTACACGTCGATCGGTTGTATCGGTACTGTGGAGAGGAGAGAGGAACAGAGTCAGTTCGGGACGAACAGACATAAGAAGGGGGCAGTGTAATGACCATGTTCTGTAGTGACTCTATGGTTGCGCACCAGCGCACGAGGATGGACTAAATGAACGGGGAGAGAGGAAGAGGAAGTGCGAGAAGATTGAGATTGGAACGGTTCTTGTTTTTGGTGATCTATGTTGATTAAACTTTGTATTATCTTTGTTCCCATACCTCGTTGAGTTGCCTCCTTTAAATTGTTGTAACAATACATTTTGGTCTTTGTGCTAACCACATCAACCCCTCGTTAACCGTACGCCACAGAAACAAATGGCCTTGACATCATCTGCACTAAAATCTCAAGGTCTGATGACAAATTAGCGTGAGATATAATTTTAATATTAAAAGGCTAAAGTTTATTGCATAACTTTGGATCAAATCTCCAAACAACAATAAAATCAAAGTTTGAAAAAGGCTCGACAGTTATAACAGTTTTGCAACAATCAATGGAGGTATCCGGACTTTTTGACGGCGATTGATAGGGGAAGGTGGGGCTAGTTGTCACAGTTTTCAGATTTTGATGTTTTAAACATATTTAGAATTCATTGATTCTCACCGAACTTAACATGCTGTAACTTAAACATTCAGACAACATTCAGACAACAATTAGAGTAAATGAAATAAACTTTATCTCTTTATTTATCAAAGTTATACAACAAAAAAGTGGCTGGGTTGAGGTTGTGACAATTTGCCCCACACCGAGGTAAGTTGACACAGGCATGGGGTAAAATGTCACACATCTAAATAATCACCATATCTTGCTATGTCTAAAAGAAATAGCATATTAAGTCAAGACTTTGTTCTTGTAGTAGTTTCCTTGACTGGCCGTCGTGAAATAATGATATATATGTGAAGGTTCTGAAAAGTTTAGGACCTAACAAGTAAAGCTGTAGGTTTTTCTTCAAAATAATGTTTATTTTTTCTATATAATATTTGTAAAATATCTGTTCACTTTTTTCAGCAATGCAACCACTTCCAACCTATCTAAATAGTAGGACTAGGTAACTTCTTTCCTAAAATAAATGTTGCGCTAGGAGAACATCTTTTCTGTATGTTGATGCTGGCATAACCTTTGTAAACAGCATTATTTAAAGAGAAAGTCGCTTAATACTATTTAGGTATCTATTAGGTATCACCATAAAAAGGAATCAATAAAACAAATAATTATTAATAAACAAATATTAATATTAAAATTTGTTCTCAAAATGCTTAATCTTCATTGGGGCAAATTGTCACACCTGTGTGACAACTTGCCCCACAACAATTTTCAGAACATTTATTTTAATAACATTTTATTGGGTCGAGCTTTTTGAAAAAAACTAATTTCAATGTGTAACTAATACACAGAGATATGAAACAGTGTAATGTTAGACAATCATCTCAACATTATAAGTGTTTTTCAACAAAATTACACAAAAATAAAATTCCACTTTCCGAACAGTCAAAAACAATGAATCGTGATAATTTTAAAATGCGAAAAGGTATCGACTTCATTTTATAACTATTTGTAAATGTTTCCGTAAACATCTCAGCTGTAGTTTCACATTTTTGATAGCGCATGACATTATATCGATATAGTGTTTGTGACAACTTACCCTTGTGACATTTCACCCCACCTTCCCCTACATGATTGACTTACATTTCTATTTAGCACACTATTGATAGAAATATAATAACATTTAGATATATTTTAACAAAGGATGTTTCCATTGTTCATTATGACAATTATTATTATAATGCTTATTGTCGCAATGGAGGAATATAAATATTATTGCTGTAACTCTGCCTACAGCGAGCCCAAAGAACCTCAACGAAAGTGATAGGTAAAAACAGCAATTTAATTATAGACTAATAGTCGGATAACAATTACACATTCGAATAATAACAACACTTGTTTACATCAGCCATCTTTTGACTCCCACACTTATTTCCTGTCTCTGTCCCGTGTCTCATGGTGCGCAGTCTCACACCTAATGACAACGTGCAATGTAGAGTCATAACACTGCCCCCTCCTTAGTTATGTTCGTCCCGAACATGACCAGATTTTCGACAGGGCAGTGGAATTGTCAGTGCAGATGAAGTTCTGGCAAGAAAGTTATAGTTCCACTGGAGGCCAGGCTATAAAACACACAGTCATTTCCCGCTATCTCCAGAAGGTAGGCCTTTCTACACATGTCCATTAACCACATTATCAGTGTCCAGTTTCCGCTGAAATTGATTCATCTTTTACTCTGCTTTGTGAAGGCAGACGTACACACGTTTGTCAAGTACAGACCTGTTGATGGTTTTTCTGGTATTTGTATTGTTCATTCGAGGTGCCGCCCGTACAGTTCTTATTAAATTTCTGTCTGCAGTTAGTACAGGTAGATAAACAGGAGTATTGGACGCAGACCCAACGTTGTCTGATTTGGTCATGCCCATTGAAGCACTCATATCACGGACATCGAAAGCAATAGTTTCACTCTGCCTGTAGGTCAATCCTCTAGTTTCTTCATCTAGCGTTTTCTTTTCGGGTCTGCGCTTATCGTTAAAAAGGTTGCCACTTTCTTTATCTTGAAAGCTAGACGCATCTGATTTGTCATTATGATCATCGACGGCGCTGCCACCACCAACACTTTCCTTGTAACTACCCGTATAGCCACAACAATGATTGGTTGATGTTGCAATCTCCGCTCTTCTAGGATGTAGCTGGCCTTCCAGTTTGTTCCACTTCAGTTTGTCCCTTTTATGATACCTGTTTACTGACAGATTATACCATTTTGGTATGGTCGTATGTTCGATTCGTTTCACCTGAATGCCTTCCACACCATCATCAAGCAATGGGAACTCTATGTGTCCATATTGTACAGTTCCACTTCCAATGTTTAGAGATAAACCGAATTCCTGCATAAAATCCAGACCAAGGATGCAGTCGTCGACAACATTGGCGATCAGAAAATCATGACTAAATGGTTGACTTCCTATTTCAAAATTAAGCCGTACCTGTCCTAGTATAAGTAACAGTTCGCCACCTGCCGTTTTAAGAGTGTAGCCATTCACTCGTATTATTTCCCGATCACCAATCAGACTGGGTCCAACTATCGACCGCGTAGCCCCTGTGTCCAAGAGGAACCTATAAGAACCAGCGCCAATCTTTCCCTGCACTCTCAAGGTTCTGCTTTGTTCTAACACTCTGAAAGGAGTCTTCATTCTCGGAGTTCCGATTTCCTGGGCTGCCCGTTCTTGCTCCCTAAACCCGTGGAATCGTAGCGTTTGACGTTCTGATGTACGGCCTTGGCCTTGGAACAACATGTTACAATCCCTCCGTGCATGACCTGGAGTGTTACAATTCCAACAACGAAAAGTCTTTCTACTACGCCTTGAGGTCTGATAATGTTCCCGTTCATTTAAAGCCTTTTCCACCATTCTTCGAATCAGCCTCGGCAGATCCTCCTCTTCCGCCACATTTAACGTCCGACAATAGTGTATGCTCCTCGCTGAAACTTCGGCCGCCTCGTAGGACAGGGCATAGATGAGGGCTTCGTTGATTTTCCGTTTTCCGCTTATTCGGACGGCCTTCTTAAGTTCCGAATCTCGCATTCCATCTATGAAAGCATCTGTGATCAGAACATCCAAAAGTTCCTGTGTTGCCGATGGGTAGGCAAGACGGGCGAGACGTTCTACGTCTGCTGCTAATTCCTTTAATGTCTCTCCGCTCTTCTGTTGTCGATTCTTTAATTGCATCCTGAAAACTTCCTGCAGGTGTTCATTGCCGTATCGTAGTTCCATTGTTTTGACCATGGCATCGTAGTTCGTCCGATCCGTCATAGTCTGTAACAATTCGGCTGCCTTTCCTCTGAGTGCCAACATAAGACCAGTTGCTTTCTCTGCTTGAGTATCCCATCTGTTGATTGCGCCGCCGCCTCGAATTGTAATCGATACACCGACCAAGACACAGAGCCGTCAAACACCGGTGATTTAATCTTCCCCGTCATTTCAGTCACAGTGGCACCCGCATCTTGTTTCTTTTGCAGCTCCGCCTTCATTTCATTTCGTAATTGTTGAATTTTAGAATCAACATCTTCTACCATCCGCGACCGGAGCTCAGTTATCTCATCTCTTAATTGTTGTTTGTAATCGTCCATATCCTTTTTCAATCCAAACACAACGGATTCTATAGAGCTAAGTTTATTACCTAATTCATTTTTAAGTTCATCCTTCACCAATTTCAGATCTTCCTTTATATGCTCTTTCATCGATTTCCAAATCTCCGCCGTATCGGGTTCTATTTCAAATAAATAGGTGTCCGGATCCTGTTCATCATCTATGATGCTTTGCTTCAGACGCTCCGTGAGCGCCTCTTTGTTGCCGCTTACCTTCAGCTCTCTGCATCTGAGTTCTCGTCTAAGTTCTATCAATGAAAGCTGACCAAGTGTTTTCGTTGACGCCATCCAGAATCTTTCTTACGTTGGCCTACCAAAATTTACGTTGGGTTATCCGAGAAAAAAATGTTGTAACGGTCGTGTACAATGACCTTGTTCCCACTTTCGTTGAGAATCCCACTTCTGATACCAATTGCTATAACTCTGCCTACAGCGAGCCCAAAGAACCTCAACGAAAGTGATAGGTAAAAACAGCAATTTAATAATTTGACTCCCACACTTATTTCCTGTCTCTGTCCCGTGTCTCATGGTGCGCAGTCTCACACCTAATGACAACGTGCAATGTAGAGTCATAACATTATTTAAAGTTACGTGCGCATCGACGTGTAAACGTGGAATGGTGCAAACTCATGTTGAAAGTAGAGGAGAACCAAAAATAGAAAAATATAAACAAAGTAGTGTTCACAGTGTTAATTAAGATTAAATTATGTATTAACCCTACCCCACCCTGGCTACGCCCATGCTACAAGCAAAAGTTTTTATTTCAAAAAATGGATTTAAGTCGATTAGATATTTTGATAGTTCCATTCATACTATATTTACATTTACGCATTCCGCATTCTCTTTACTTATAGCATTATTATTTCGTTTAATTATTTCAGTGACTATATCGACAGTGATACGCGAATTAAGACACGCGGGATACAAGTCTAGTTTTTATATAAAGATGTTTTTTTTTTGTTTTTTGTTTTTATTTATAATCATAAGCACCATTAAAAAAACAGAAGTTTTAGAAATATATAGATCTAGTTTTAGCAAATATTTTGTAACAACTCCTAATCAAATTATGTCTTGAGAGAGAACATTGTTCTCTTGAAATACTGTAATTACTGCTCGGCAATCTTACTTACTAATTGAAATACTTAAAGAAATGGAACAGTTAAAAAAACAAATTTTTTATCTTAAGAAGACTTATTTCTTAAATATTTGCTAATTTTATTTATAAGTGACTAAAATCTTGTTCTTCATTCCACCCACCGAAAGAACTAGAGACTCAACTATTAATTACTGACATCGCCCAACCTCCAAGAAAGCATATTATAAGATAAATGCTAAACATAGGCCCACTTGCTTAAACCAAAAATTGTATAATTAAAACCAAAATAGTTCATCATCTCTTATTTATTAGTTTAGTTTAAGAATGGCTTGTTATTTATTTGTCTTTACCTCCACACTAATAATATAATTTACATATGTAAGACACTGTATTAGAACTTTGTTATGTTTTAATAAATTCTTGTATGTTATTTGAAATTTCCCTTTCTGCAATGGTTTTATCTCAAAGAATTAAAAATAAACTTTTTAATAATCATGGAAATATTGGTATTAGTTACAAAGAAAAATGAAAACTCATTCATATATATTTCATAAGAATGGACATAGCGATATGACATTGTTACTAGAGGAAATGTAAAATTGTATCGAGTGAGGTTCAAGAGATAAATGCTACTAGCGACGAGAGATTAGCGTGTAATACCAGAGTTAAAAAAATCTATTAGCGATAACTGATAAAATGAAACAAATGTGGTCAATATTGCTAGCGATGACAGATTAGCGAGTAATACAAGAAGTAAATACTACAAGCGATTACCGATAGCAATAAGATCAAAGATATCAGTGTCTCTAGCAATGACTAATAAAAATGAGATAAATGTGGTCAATGTTGCTAGCGATGACCGATAGAAATGAGAAAAAATGTGGTCAATGTTGCTAGCGATGACCGATAGAAATGAGAAAAAATGTGGTCAATGTTGCTTGCGATGACAGAATAGCGTGTAGTGCAAGAAGAAAATGTTACTTGCGGTAACCGATATAAACGAGGTAAATGTGGTCAATCTTGTTAGCAATGACCGATATAAATGAGAAAAATGTGGTGGTCAATGTTGATAGCGATGACCGACAGAAATGAAATAAAATGGGGTCAATGTAACTTGCGATAACAGATTAGCGTTTAATATAAGAAGTAAATGCTACTAGCAATGACTCATAGCAATGAGATGAAATAGATTATTTTTACAAAAGGGTTTTACATTTTTTACATAGCGTCATTACTTCCCTTTCCAGATCTTGAGACCTATAGGGCAGATGATGTAAAGGTCATCTGTTTCTGTGGCACACAGTTTACGAGGACGCGACGCGGTTAGCACAACGACAAACCGCTTTTACTTTTACTCAACTAATGTCCAGTACCCTTATAGCTAGGTGGACTCAGAGGAGATTCCAAAATTCAAAACCCCAGTCGTCAACGAGATTTGAACCAAAGACCCTGGTTCGGAAGCCAAGTGTTTTACCTCTCAGCCACCGAGCCTCCTCGCATATATAATTATAATAATAATAATAATATAAGAAGGGGTATATACCAGGGTGACTCCCCTCTGGTTCTGCCTAGCTATTAACCCACTATCTAAATTACTCCATTTGTACTACAAACGGTTTTAGGGTTGACACTAAATGTACAAAGTCTGTGTCTCACCTGTTATACATGGATGATTTAAAGCTATATGCAGAGAACGATCAAAAGTTACACACCGTAATAAAAACGGTAAAACGCTTCAGTGACGATATCTGCATGTCTTTTGGCTTGGATAAGTGTGGTATCATAAGCATAAAAAAGGGCGAGGCAGCCAACACTAACTTTGCATTTGAAGGCATCGAAGAACTGAACTCTGCCTCCCTTTATAAATATCTTGGAATAAACCAGAATTCCACGATAAACCATAAAAAATTAAAAGAAGACTTTCTTGGCAAATACAAGCAGAGAGTAAATAACATTCTCAACACAAAACTGTATGTCAGTAATCTCATCACGGCAACAAATAATAGCTGGGCCGTCCCAGTGCTCCTCTACACACTTAGTGTCATCAAATGGACAGATACCGACCTACCTGAAATTAACAGACTCACGAGGAAATTATTAACCAAATTCCGATGTTTACACCCCAAGTCCTCCACCATAAGGCTATACCTGCCCCGGAAGGATGGAGGCCGTGGATTGCAGAACATCTTCAAACTGTGTAAGACGCAAGTTTCCAAAATACGATCAAAACTGCTCGCCTCCAGCAATGAACTAGTTTCCTTCCTACGCAAATATGACTATGATGCAACCCCTCTGAACCTAAATAATGTTGATGTTAATGTCGGTTTGTACGACGTCGGGCGTGAGATTCGCCAAAGGGAAGAAAAAACACTCCACGGAAAATTCCCAGCTTTATTACATGGGGACAACATTGACAAAAAAAGGCCGTTTCTTTAGCATGGCTAAAAGCAGGTCATCTCTAACCTGAAACTGAAGGCAGAGTAATCAGGACAAAAAATTACGAGAAACATATCCAAAAACTCAATATTGTAGACAAATGCCGAAAATGTGGAAATGTGGGCGAGTCAATTGAACACATAATGGCGGGATGTTCAGCCCTATCGGAATCTACCTACCTAGGTCGCCATAACCAAGTTGCAAAACTAATACACCAGCACTTGGCTTTGACACACAATTTGATCGGTAAGGATACTCCTCCTTATTACTAATACTCACCACAAGAGACGAGTCTACGGATCATCTACTGTACTGGAATAGGTTTATTTTGACTGACAAAACGGTAGATTTTAATCGCCCTGATTTGCTGCTCATCGACAAACAAGAAAAAGCCGCTACCATTATTGACATCGCCGTACCACTGTCTCATAATTTCAAAAAAAAAACAGAGCTGGAAAAACAACGAAAATATGGGAACCTTGGCTTGGAGATTAACCGTTTATGGAAGTTATCTAAAACAACAATATACCCCATTGTCATATCAACCGAGGGAATAATAACAACTGACCTCACAGATACCTTCAAGGCCCTTGTCATTCCTAGGAACATTCTCGATGTCTGTCAGAGGGCGGTACCTCTGCAGACCTGACACATCACCAGAAGATTCCTCGGTGGAAACTGATAAAGGAACTACGATGAATTTTGTTTCCCTTTAACGAAACTCGACCCTGGCTTCGCCAGAGAATGAATTCTCGCTCTTTTATAATAATAATAATAATAATAATAATAATAATAATAATAATAATAATAATCTTTATTGTCCCTATGGAAATTTGCCTTATAATTTGTGCATTACCTGTGCATTGACCTCTTTTATCTTATTTCTATCGGTCATCGCTAGTAGCACTTACCTCTTACATCTCGCTCTATACAATATTACATTTCCTTATGTAACAATCATTCGTCTATGTCTATATTAATACATATATTTGAATATTTCATTTTTTTTACCTAATACTTTTTTTTCTTCTTCTAGCTATCTTTTTGCTGCGGAGCTGTGAGTTGTTGTTTTTTTTCGACGACTGTTTGCAAGGAAAATAAAGTGCCCTTCTCTTCAGTTGTTTAGCAAGTGACATTAATTAAGCTAATATAGAAGCATAAATATCTTCATTAGATACAAAAGATGTATGCGGTGAGCCGTTCTATTTCTTTACATAGTTTAACTCTTTCCCTCCGTTATTATTTGTCAACATGGCCACATTTTTCTCATTACTATTTCACTACCCTGATGAAGCTTCAATAGCTTTGTCGTTTGTTATCAGAAAATGTTTTATTTGGTCTAGAAATAAAGTGGAATGCATGCTCTTTTTTTTATATAACTCAAAGTCAAGTTAAAAAAGTAAACATAAATTTAATTGGGTCAAATCAACGATGGTATCGTCGATTAGGAAAGAGTTAATTACTTAGAATGGCTCATATGAATTACGTTAATGGTGATGATAGATGACCGATCAGTATTTAAAGTGTATTGGAGAGAACACTTTCGATATAGTGTTATAATTCAATTTCTAAATATAAGAAACGTTTAAAATGTATCTCTATATTTGCAAAATGTATGTTATTTTTATAGTTTGTTTAATTCGTAATATTTTATGAAGAAAAAAAAACAATGTGTCTTTGCATGTGTTTCCAAGGTGACGGTGAGAAAACGTTAATGATTGTTTGGTGGCTGTGCTTGAGTATGATGAAATTACAATAAGGTCTAGCGTCTTGCATATTTAAAACGGCAGACGATTCAGAGACATGAAAGAATAAAGACGTGTCTTTTCGTTGTGAGCTAGATTTTCGTTTAAGTAACACCGCCATTTCTTCGACTCTATGAAAACAATTCTTGACCCCAAATCTATGTAGTTCATATTAATGCCATTAGTGAAAGGCTCAAAGTCTTATTTTTCGATTTGTTTCTACGGATGTTTACAAATGTGTAATGATGTGTGTCACCTACATTTAATTACTTGTGCCGGTTATATATACTGATGTGTGCCGACTATATTAACCGATATGTTTCGCTTATATGTACTGATGTTTGCCACATATATGTTCTGATGTGTGCTGCCTATTTGTCCTAATGTGTGCAGCCTATATGTTCTGACGTGTGTCACCCATTGGCCTGATGTGTGTCACCTATATAATCACTGATGCTGGTTTTGTCTTAACGCTTAAAACATTTTGATACCATGGAAAGGAAAAAAAAAATCCTCCTCCAAATTGCTAATTATGATTCATTTCTGTTTTTACAAGTTTCACACTCCCCCCCCCCTCCCTACCCACTTGGCCCCTTCAGGATGTCGACTGACACAGTCTTATAGGATACTGGGAACTTTCTTAATGTTTTCCACTCTGCGCTTCTAAAGGTTTGATAATGAGCCAATGAAATTCAGCGAAATATGAAAAAAAAAAACAACTTTTATAAAACAAAGCTTATCTAAGGAAAAGAACAGCAAAATTACTGCAAGACCTCAATACTGCAGTAATAATCTTCCTTCACAAAATTAATTACCACTAATTGGCTTGTTATGTTTAGATCAAGGTACACTTAAAGGAAAAAAAAATGTTTCCAGTCTGTTGTAAATGGTGCTTAACTTTGGCTGTGGATTCATTATTTCAGCTAATTGATATTTTAGCTAAGGTACTCTATTCTACAATTCAAGTTAAATTAATTAAATTATACAATAAATATTTTGTAAAATTTTTATTTTCTATATCTAATTTTCCATGCTTTTAGCAAACCCATTAGGCATGGTCCAAATTCTTTCGTAAACTAGTTAGGAGACAATGGTATCTGGGAGAAGGTTTTCCTAGCTGCATTTAGAGGCTCAGCAAAAAACAACTCTGCTCGATTCGAACTTAAACCTCTCTGTTAAGAGGCCAAGCCGTAGCCAAGTTTTTTGCCTCTCCGCCACACATTCCACATTTTCTAAATTGCATTTGTGTTTTGCGGACTGCGTTTTACACTCAAGTGTTAATGTCAATCTACATTTAGAACTACTGTTATATCACGGACCGGACAATGTACATACTATTATTATTAGTGCAAAGCGACAAGCCAGGAAAATATTGTGACTGAATCCGTCTGTGACTGTCTATTTATTTATTGCAAGTGTTCTGGTTCTCCTTCGTAATCAATAGTTACCTTCCGACTTCAGCTTAACAGACATTATTATTATCTAGTGTGTTGATTTTTCACGCAAAATATTTCTGAATTATAAGTTACGTTTATTAACTTTAAAAGGCGAAATGTTTCATGCAGGACAATTAAAATACAGTATGTAATTAGTGAAAATCAATAGTACATTCCTACGTAGGTACTATGTTTAGTATCAACTCTAAGGCTTACTGCGTTAGAGGCGCACGCAAATGTGATGTGGCATGGTATATAAAGGCTCAGCGCCCCGCATATGACACTAGCCGAGGGGCCCCCGCGCAGAGCAAAGGCCGCCCGTACGCAAAACTACTCTTCCCACGAGACACAGGACAGAGCCTAATACCAAATGCGACAATCTCTTGCCATTAGGTGAAACAAATAGGGAGACCTTTGTAACTGAATTGTTTTTGGGGGGTAGGGGGAGCCAAATTAGGAGGAGAGGGGGAGAGAAATGGAACAGCAAATCCAGGGGACTGCACTCTTAAAAAATCATTTAAGAAATAGAATAGTTCAAATCAATATTGCACTGACGTATGTGCGCGCACGGAGAAAATTAAAACACATAAAAAAACAACATTTTTAAGATTTATTGCTAGTTTGTAAAAAAAAAAATATATTAAAAATACACGTATTCAACGCTCGCACACACAGATACACTCACAGACGCATATCGTCTGCTAGAGTTATTTCCGATCAAGTAAAATAAAAACTGGGACTGTCGTTGAGAAGAGAAGACGCAAGAAACAATAATAGCAAAATAAAAAATAAAATCTACACAATCTCTTTCGTAAACTAGTTGGGAGGGTAGGGAAGATGGTTTCCGTGCTGCCCTTAGGTGTGTGTATATATATATATATATATATATATATATATATATATATATATATATATATATATTATATATATAATACGTCTATATTCCTGTTTTGTTTCGTTAACATGCGAATTATTGATACATTTTTAAAAAATCAATCTAAAAGTAGATCTATACCATCACATTATTCACCACTTTCTCGGAATAGGTGGAAACGATACGGTGTTAGTGGAAGTTGGCTATTTTAGTAGTAAAAATTACCTTCTAAGTTCTAAGACTAGTTGTTATGGAGTGTGTGTGTGTGTGTTTCCAAGGTGATTATTAAGAAAGGGAGCATTCATTGTTAGTCTTGTAGAATGATGTAAGATAAGCGGCTCTTTCTTAATCTACGTTAAGAACGAAAGATGACTCCAGGACGTCAGATTGTAAAGACGTGTTTTTATGATGGCATTTTTTTTAGCACGCGGCCTTCTATTTATTTATAGACCATTTACTACGAATCACAAAAAGGGGGATAATTTTGAGAAATAGATTTTGAAAATAAAATAAATCAAAGAAATGTATTTATCTATTTAAACACAGCCAACCTTAGTTCTTAATATGCAATTAAAGAGTTCACAATAATAGAAATATAGTTCAATAAATGTTTTACATCAGACTCCACTAGCACGACAATACTTAACCAGTACATTATCGTTATTCATCCAACTCAACTACTATTCATAAGCAGAATATCCGTTCTATTATCACTGCCCATCAACAATCTCCGTACATAGACAAACCACATCTATTGTGACTAATATTATAATGAATTATAAAACTTAAAATCCGACCAAAACTTTTTAATTGCAGTAGTTCACGTCCTCGTTGTTGTGACTAACAATAATAACGCTAGTACTATACCTCCACGTAGTCTATACCTGCACGTAGTCTATACCTGCACGTAGTCTGTCTTTTCTATTTTCTTTTTTTATTACTATACCTGCACGTAGTCTATACCTGCACGTAGTCTGTCTTTTCTATTTTCTTTTTTTTTTTTTTATTACTATTCCTCCACGTAGTCTATACCTGTACGTAGTCTGTCTTTTCTATTTTCTTTTTTTATTACTATACTTCCACGTAGTCTATACTTGCACGTAGTCTGTCTTTCCTATTTTTTTTTATTGCTATACCTCCACGTAGTCTGTCTATAATTCCACGTAGTCTGTCTATACTTCCACGTAGTCTATACCTGCACGCACTCTGTCTTTTCTATTTTCTTTTTTTATTACTATACCTCCACGTAGTCTGTCTATGCTTCCACGTAGTCTGTCTATACTTCCACGTAGTCTATACCTGCACGCACTCTGTCTTTTCTATTTTCTTTTTTTATTACTATACTTCCACGTAGTCTGTCTATGCCTCCACGAAGTCTATCTTCTCTGCTTTCGATGTTATTATTTTACCTCCACGTAGTCTATCTATGCCTGCACATAGTTATATGTGCCTCTGCTTAGTTTATCAAAACAACCATTTAGTCTGTCTGTACCTCCACGTAGTCTATCAATCCATCACGTAGTCTATCTATACCACGTATTCTATCCATACATCCACGCAGTTTATCTATGCCTCCACGTAGTCTATGCCTCCGAGTAGTCTATCTATACATCCACTATTATCTACTTTTGATTTTATTAATAAGTGTCCATTTGACCTTTTACAATATAAGCTCCTATCTAGCAACATACTCACCCTCTACCTGTAGTCCGTCATACGTTCGCTCACACACGACCCTCCTACGTCCAGTCTGCACATCCCATTCTCCAGCTGACCACTTGAAGAGGGTACACTGTGAGGCCTCACAGGGCCGGTCCTCCCACATAGTCGTATTGCACGGGGGGTTAGAAGGCATCGGGTGGGCTAATATAGCCCTGGACCTCGCCTGAACACCCTGCCTGAATCCTAAACAAACAAACAATATATATATATATATATATATATATATATATATATATATATATATATATATATATATATATATATATATATATATACATATGATTATCATATCTCAATCAGTTAAAGTGTGACTGAATGTAGCATGTAATCAGGGCCGGCCTTAGACCGATTTGACGGATTGCTCCGATTGGGCGCCGCGCCTTGCATCGGACCCTCAATTTATATTAAGCATTACCACTTTTAGTTACGGGTCTAGTCACAGGCTTTTAAAGATGTAGGACCTAAAGGGTTAACATATTTAGTGTAAACCTATTGCACGATTGGCGTCACTCTAATTAACAACCCATTGACACTTATTGCGTTTGAGATAATTCCATATGAGAGATATACGGTTGTTTTTTTCTTTTCAATTAATGTGATCGATTTTGTAGCTAGGATACTGAAACACAGAAACAGAAATAAGGCCTGGCTTATTGATAAATAATTAAATAAGGCCTGGCCTATTGATAAATCATTAAATAAGGCCTGGCCTATTGATAAATCATTAAATAAGGCCTGCCTATTGATAAATCATTAAATAAGGCCTGGCCTATTGATAAATCATTAAATAAGGCCTGGCCTATTGATAAATCATTAAATAAGGCCTGGCCTATTGATAAATCATTAAATAAGGCCTGGCCTATTGATAAATCATTAAATAAGGCCTGGCCTATTGATAAATCATTAAATAAGCCCTGGCCTATTGATAAATCATTAAAGCCAAGTTACTTTGTTCAAAGTCCTCACAGCTGATAAAACAATGTGACCAGGATGACCACTCGGACAGGAAGCACTCCCCTGGACAAGGCACATGGCATGGACGGATAGTCTGAAAAAAAAAAAAGCAACAACAACAAAAAGAAGTTGATTAACCGAGTCAATAGAATAGCTATTTTATTAAGAGCGACTTTTTAAAAATCATTATGCAAAAAAACAAATATTTAAAAAAATCCGAGATCTTCTACAGCTTAAAATTTGACCTTAAAAACATGCCTTCTTAGAAATTTAGACTTATATTTCAGTTGCATAGCTTAAACGTTGTAAGTCAATTAATATTTGTGTGTGTGTGTTTGTGTGTGTTTGTATCTTGCATTGCCAACTAGGCCTTCAACTGTCCGAAGAAAAATCTGGCACAAAATTCGCAATGGGTTAGTTATTCCCAAGTTCTGGAAAATGTGGGAATTCTAGGGAGAAACTAAACACTCGTATGGATATTCTGCATTAGACTTAAAGGCTAGGACTGTTTGTGTACAAAATATAGGACTCAAAGGGAAATGGGATGTAATGATAGGTATCAATTTGGTTTAGAAAGTCTGGCGATGTTTATCTAATGAATGTTAAATATTCGAAAACTAACACATTATTTACTTTTTTCAACATTCACGTAGGGCGCCTGAGTGAAGACTGGGATTTTAATTTCGGCAACTTTGGGCGCCTCTGGGTCCACCCAGGTCTAATGGGTACCTGGCATAAGTTGAGGAAAAGGGTTAGTCGTTGTGCTGGCCACATGACACCCTCGTTAACCGTAGGCCACTAGGTCTGAAAGGGGAACTTAATTTTTTTTCAAGCATATGCTAAATATTTTATTTTAAAAAAGGCAGGATGGCATGAGTCGACTGAATGGTGTCGGGTTCAGAACCTGCCCGCTGTCATCTCCCGTCGTCATGTGGGAGGTAAAACAAAGAGTGGGTTTCTATACCAGAATGCAAATCCATGCCCCTATGTTGCAAGGTCAATATTTTCGTTTTCAGTACTGTGACCTATCATTCCTTTAAAAGTAACCGGCTTCTCAAAATACAATCGGACCCCACAACCATCATAGGAAATGAGATTTCGCTAATATTCCACCAAGAATGATGAGATTACAATTTATGTCTCCATGTGTTTATCATGAGCTGTGCCTTAATCTAAAGCGAAGTAACCGAGAATATCCAAAATCGTCATAGTTGTTTCCCTTTTCTTCTAAACATGTACATGAGATCCCCGTCTTACCTGTGTCACTAATTTTTCTAAATCTTTTGAGCACATGGATGTGTTGACCCTTCGATTGTAGTCACTGAGGCACGAGACATTTCTTTCTTGGACACCCATTCCACAGAAGTTCATCTGAAACGTAAAGACATACGGAAGACACATAATAGACATGTAGTAGACACATAGTAAACATATAGAAGACACAAGGTAGACACATAAATGGCACATAGTAGATACATATTAAATATAGATGACACATAGTAGATACATACTAAACATAGATGACACATAGTAGATACATACTAAACAGATAGATGACACATAGTGGATACATACTAAACATAGATGACACATAGTAGATACATACTAAACATAGATGACACATGGTAGATACATACTAAACAGATACATGACACATAGTAGATACATACTAAACATAGATGACACATAGTAGATACATAGAAGATACATACTAAACATAGATGACACATAGTAGATACATACTAAATATAGATGACACATAGTAGATACATACTAAACATAGATGACACATAGTAGATACATACTAAACAGATAGATGACACATAGTAGATACATACTAAACATAGATGACACATAGTAGATACATACTAAACATAGATGACACATAGTAGATACATACTAAACAGATAGATGACACATAGTAGATACATACTAAACATAGATGTCACATAGTAGATACATACTAAACATAGATGACACATAGTAGATACATACTAAATATAGATGACACATAGTAGATACATACTAAACATAGATGACACATAGTAGATACATACTAAACATAGATGACACATAGTAGATACATACTAAACATAGATGACACATAGTAATACATACTAAACATAGATGAGACATAGTAGATACATACTAAACATAGATGACACATAGTAGATACATACTAAACATAGATGACACATAGTAGATACACACTAAACAGATAGATGACACATAGAGAACATATAGAAGACACAAAGTAGACACATATATGACATATGGTAAACATATAGAAGACACATAGTAGACACACATTAATCATATAGAAGACACATAATAGACACATAGAATACATAATAGACATATAGTAGACACATAGTAAACAGATAGAAGAAACATAGAAGACACATAGTAAACATATACAAGACATATAATAAACATATAGAAGGCACATAATAAATATATATAAGACACATAGTAGAACAACAGTAGACACACATTCGACACATGGAAGACACAGTCGACACATAGTCAACAGATAGAAGACACATAGAAGACACATTAGACACACGTTAGACCACATTGTCGACACATAGAAGACACATAGTAGACACATGAAGAAAGATAGTCGACACATAGAAGACACATAGTAGACACATGAAGAAAAATAGTCGACACATAGAAGACACATAGTAGACACATGAAGAAAGATATAAGACAGATAGTCGACACATAGAAGACACATAGTAGACACATGAAGAAAGATATAAGACAGATAGTCGACACATAGAAGACACATAGTAGACACATGAAGAAAGATATAAGACAGATAGTCGACACATAGAAGACACATAGTAGACACATGAAGAAAGATATAAGACAGATAGTCGACACATAGAAGACACATAGTAGACACATGAAGAAAGATATAAGACAGATAGTCGACACATAGAAGACACATAGTAGACACATGAAGAAAGATATAAGACAAATAGTCGACACATAGAAGACACATAGTAGACACATGAAGAAAGATATAAGACAGATAGTTGACACATAGAAGACACATAGTAGACACATGAAGACAGATAGTCGACACATAGAAGACACATAGTAGACACATGAAGACAGATAGTCGACACATAGAAGACACATAGTAGACACATGAAGACAGATAGTCGCCACATAGAAGACATATTGTTAGTAGTGTAATTATCAAGTAGGCTGGATTTACTTAAAAAACCCTCATGTCCAATGATAAGAACACTACATGTTTGTAAAGCAGGCAATGTAACTGTATGTTATCTGAACCAGTGGTTACCTTACCTCTATGTTACACTCACTCCACTCGCTGACATGCCACCGGTAGCACCCTCTACTATAACACGATTTACTTTGCTCGTTTTTTTCCGGGCACTTTCTGCCGTTGCCCATAGGATTTTGTAGCACGGTGCGCTTTCTTAAGGTGACACCTGCAAGAAAAGAAAACATCTCAACATTTTACATCGGTACATTTTAGATTGTAAGTTAACATTTTCACGGTGATAGGTAAAAAAATAAACAAAAATACTCGTAGGAAACAAAGAGTCCACTCTTCTTGCGAATGTGAACAAAATGCAATCGAAGCCAGTTAGAATTGTACTGACCTAGTCCACACGTGACGCTGCAAGGTGTCCAGTCTGACCAGGCTGACAAAAGGCAATCATAATCACAGGGAATCTCACACGATACACTCAATGGCTCTGTGACTGGACCAAACAGCTGCCAATAGCAAATAGGAACTTCATAAATGAAATAAAAGTCTTGTTCTACAAACATTCTAATTAGGGTTTTTTGGGTTAAAAGTGAATATTCCAATTTATACTAAACCTTAGATACCAAGTCTCAAAGCAGAATTTTTGTATTAATTACACATGCAATAACTTAAAGCAGCAACACCCGAGATACGGCCCGCGGGCCAGACGAGCTTTCATACGGCCCGCCGAAACGTCGGCACAAAATATAGAAAATCCCCCTCCCCCCCAAAAAAAATGTTCCAAATTTATCTTTACCTACGTTAGGACCTTTACTTTTTTTCTAATGGGTTACAACCAAGGCATTTAACATTTGTGCGTTCATGAAATAGGACTAAAGAATCTACTAGGAAAAGTGAATGGGTCTTTACTATTTTGTAAAACATGATACTATTGCTAGCCAACATGTTTGATTTTTTTTAAAGAAAGTTTTTGTAACTTTTCCATCATGTGGCCCGCGACACTAGTTTTGGAAATTAAAATGGCCCGCAGATTGGCTTAAAGCATACGGTCCAGAAAATTCCACCTCCCCCCTCAAAAAAAACCCACAACAAACAACTAAAACCAAATGAGTTTGTTATGAAAATAATGATCTGAAGCTCAAAGTGTATTAATCCATTATCCGTTCTACTCTTTTTTTAAAAATTAATATAGCCCTCTACGCAATCATATTCAATACTATCGCACATTTATAATAAACGAATATTCAAATTTGATTAGAGTAACAGAGTAACACCATTACTAAAATCCCTAAACTTAGAGACACCTCAGGACAGAAGAACAAAAAGTAAAGTAGTTATAATATAGAAAACATTGAACCATAATTTACAAATAGAAATACAAAACCTAAAGAAATACTCAGAAAGACACAAAGATAGGAGCTATGTATCATTCTATACGGTAGAACCAATTCGTACAAATGCTCCTTCTTCCCTAGTGCCATTAGATAATGGAATGGGTTGCTTGAATCAGCCAGGAAAACCAATGACTTAGCAGAGTTTAAATCATTGATTAACATTCGTGACTAGATTGATACATGAAATGCGTAGGACGTAATTATCTTCTTTTTTAAAGTAACATCTGTAATATATAAGATGAGATTAAGAGAGTGTCTGCCTCTGATTTGTAATGTCCTCTTATCTGAGATATCTTAAGATCTTATAAAGTCTAAAACAGCTCCTGCAACTTTACATAAATAAACGAACATTTGAAATAAACAAACGAGATGTACCATACAAAGTAGCATTTGGGGGAAAAAGATATCTGCTAACAAGTACATTACAAATAAAAAATGACGCCGCCTTTTTATTCTCTACAGAAGCAGAGCAAAGACCATTCTTACAAAGCTTATATCACCTCACTCTGTCTGGTCAAAAGTTTGTACACGTTATTTCTCCCGCATCGAATCTCGGATCAAGCTGAAACTTGGCACAACTATTTCGTTTATACGCCAACACAAGAATCAATAAAAATAATTAACAAATTCGTTTATAAACTATTAGTAATTAATCATTTTGTTTGGTATCTCGAATAACGGAAAGACGTAGGCCAGTAGGTTGAATTAGTCCCTGTGATTAGAAAGAAAAGTTTTTTTTAAAATAAGTGATAGATAGGTCTAAAAACTACTTTCACAAGCAGCTTCCTGGCGCAGTGGTTAACGTGTTGGCTTCAGGAAGCTAGGGAGGGAGACCATAGCCTTTGAGTTGGAGTTCAGGTCGCTCACTTTTGTTGAATTGATGCATTCAAAAAGCGATCACCTCCTTATTTCTCTTCCCCTCCCCCTCCACCTCTTTCCCAACTGGTCCAGTCACGTGATAGGATCATAGCGTAGTAGGAAAGATGAAAAAAATGAAATTGCGCTAGACAAAAACAACTGGTAAAAATATTTCTAATCGCACAGATGTATTGTTATTTTTATTATTATTATTTTTTTCTTTTTTACGATTAATTAGTTATTATTTACTTTTTTACTGGCAATGAGGTCAAATAGTATGTTCCGAGTCTATCCATTGGATACATCATCTGCTTGGAGGGGGGGGGGACTGATGTGTGGGCGACATCGTTCCGACCACAGCTAATGCCCAGGCATTCATCTCGTTTCCATGAGATGATCCATAGTCGCTTCGCTACTAAAGGAGGCCATAAAGTTTAAGGTAAAGATTTTTTTGTTCAAACCCTACACTCAACAAGGTTGGAATACACCTGATAACCTTTTTTAAAAAATGTTACTACAGGTACAAATACAATCAGACTTCCTACCTGTTGACATTTGTAGCTTTCCACCTTTGCCCCCGCCTCATTCCTACACATGGCGAACCTTTCCTTGTGGCCCACACCGCAGTCGGCCCTGCCCTCGTTTACCAGGCAGCTGGTCCAGTCCGACAGTTCCCAGGAGTACTCGATACAGTTCACTTGTCTCTCACAGGTCCTCTCGTCCTGCTGGGCGGTGCAGTAGCGCATCATGGCGTCATCCCTCGGCCACCTCAAAACACTTCGGTCACGTTTCTGAGTCTGCTGTCCATTGCAGGGCTGGACAGAGAGGTAGACATTAAAGACTAAGTACATAGATAAGATGTCTTAACTAATGATATGAAATTCAATTCAATTCTACCCATTCAATTCTTTTAATTCTACCCAATTAATTCTGTCGATTCTACCCAATCAATTCTGTCTATTCTACCCATTCAATTCTGTCTATTCTACCCATTCAATTCTGTCTATTCTACCCATTCAATTCTGTCTATTCTACCCATTCAATTCTGTCAATTCTACCCAATTAATTCTGTCGATTCTACCCATTCAATTCTGTCAATTCTACCCAATTAATTCTGTCGATTCTACCCAATCAATTCTGTCAATTCTACCCAATTAATTCTGTCGATTCTACCCAATCAATTCTGTCAATTCTACCCAATTAATTCTGTCGATTCTACCCAATTAATTCTGTCAATTCTACCTAATCAATTCTGTCAATTCTACCCAATTAATTCTGTCAATTCTACCCATTCAATTCTTTTAATTCTACCCAATTAATTCTGTCGATTCTACCCAATCAATTCTGTCAATTCTACCCAATCAATTCTGTCGATTCTACCCAATCAATTCTGTCAATTTTACCCATTCAATTCTGTCAATTCTATCCAATCAATTCTGTCAAACATATCCGAGGGCAGGTAGGGCTACAGCCCCGGTGTCTTCCCCAAAAAAAGGGGCATCCATAAAAGAGATAAAAATTTATCCGAATTTCAACGGGCTAGAAACTTTTTTTTTTTTTTTGCATTTTTACGGCTGTCAAAAATGTCATGATAAAGAAGTGTGGGCCTGTAGCATGCTGGGGGATAAGTCAATACAACTCCGCATTTACAACATAGCGTGTACCAAGGGCCTTACCCATTACAAACTAAAAAATATTCACTTTTTAAACTAAAATATAAATATTAACTATTGTTTTAAAAGGAAAGTGAGAATAAATGTACAAGAACTCAATTTCCTTCTTCTAAAATGTAGCCTGCTTTTAGATTTCAGGGTATACGTCATTTGTTTTTCATAAGTGGATGTTTCTTATAGGTTTAAAAAGAATTGTAGGTGCCTCAACAAAAATCCTGCCATGAGGCATCCAGTTACTTAAATCCGGCCTTGGCTAGGCCTGAACAAATCTTACTTGTCGGCATGGAGTCCAATCCGACCATTCCGACATGACACAATCTCCAGCACAAGGGAGCGAACACGGCTTTATTGTCACGGGCTCCTCGTCGTTTCCACAGTAATGGTTGTCTACCGTAGTTTCAGTGCCGTCAGTCGAGACGGAGACACACCTAAGAAGAGACAGTCCATATGAAACAACATGTTGATCATTATCATAATAAATTTTCTTGATTAGCGCAGAATAAAGTTGTTGTTTTTTTTAATCATAGAGAATTTAGCAGAGTTGTTAGTAGATCATGAACAAAAAATCAGCTTCTAATATTAAACAGATAGGCATATCTCATATACATCCGATAAATATCTGAAATATATATATATATTAGACTTATCTCATACATATCCGGGAAATGCCACAAATATGTACCAGACTTATCTCATACACATTCGATAAATATACCAGACTTCTCATACATATCCTATACATATCCCAGATATATACCAGACTTATCTCATACATATCTGATAAATATCTTAGATATAATACCAGACTTATCTCATACACATCCGATAAATATTCCAGATATATACCAGACTTATCTCATACACATCCGATAAATATTCCAGATATATACCAGACTTATCTCATACACATCCGATAAATATTCCAGATATATACCAGACTTATCTCATACACATCCGATAAATATTCCAGATATATACCAGACTTATCTCATACACATCCGATAAATATTCCAGATATATACCAGACTTATCTCATACACATCCGATAAATATTCCAGATATATACCAGACTTATCTCATACACATCCGATAAATATTCCAGATATATACCAGACTTATCTCATACACATCCGATAAATATTCCAGATATATACCAGACTTATCTCATACACATCCGATAAATATTCCAGATATATACCAGACTTATCTCATACACATCCGATAAATATTCCAGATATATACCAGACTTATCTCATACACATCCGATAAATATTCCAGATATATATCAGACTTATCTCATACACATCCGATAAATATTCCAGATATATACCAGACTTATCTCATACAAATCCGATAAATATCCCAGATATATACCAGACTTATCTCATACACATCCGATAAATAACCGGCATGCACTAAAGCCCCGTGCTGAGATTATACCCTTTTAGCAAGGTCCAGGTATCTGGACGTATTCAAGGACCTATACCAGTCATATACTAGACGTATCCAAGACATATCCAGGACATATTCCAGACTCTCACCTGAGCTGCCTTGCGTGAGTTCCTTCACCACAGGTCTTGGTGCCGTTAGGGAAACATGGGCCCCAGTCATCAGCCTTCCAGACCTTGTAGCTACAGTCTATGGTACACACTCTTGTCTGAGATTCCTGGAGATAGCCCCCAAAAAATATTTTTGAATTTGTTTTTTTTTCTTCAACAACTCAGTTAATATTTAAAATAAACACATTAGCGGGACTCAATTCAGGTTGACGTTAATTAATCTGACGGAAAGGGAGACTACTGTTGCGACAGAATGGATTCTAAATAAAACGTAAGACAATGAGAATTTCGCAATAGAGATAATAAATATGTCAAGGACTCTACAGTGAAAGATCATTTTTTGACAACAACAAAATTTTTTTTAGGATTACGAGAGTAGGGGCGTAGCAAGGGATTGTCCATCGTTTGGGTGCCCGGGGGGGGCTGACCTCTTTGGGGGCCCCTGCATTTTGCGTAATATTTAAGTTTTAATGAAAAAAAAAACACTTATTTGGGGGACCACCTCAAGTGGGGGTGCGGGGGATTTTCAAATTCTCTTCCCTCCTCCCCCACCCTAGTTACGCCACTGTACGAGAGCTAAGAAATTAGATTTTTCTAGTGTTTAGAGAGGGGGGAAAAATCCTTCTGTTTTCTTTGCACCGGGTACACCACACGGGATACTACAATCAAGAAACTCCCTATACTCCCGTATTATACCAAAGAAAATATTCATTAATTCATTAATAGTTGACTTCAAATGACTTCTGTTTGAGAAGCGCTCCGTGGGCACACAAACATACACATGTACTCGCTTTAATTTTTTCTAAGCATTTTGCTTTCATAATTCTCAGACTTCCAGAATTAGTATTTTTATAGTGAATTATTTTTTCATGAAGTCAGTTGGTTTACATAACAGATTTAAGACGAAAGCTTAAGCTTGGTGTTTTAATATCACGTTGTAAGTTTTTAAGGTTTCAATATAGCCTAGGGCTCACCTTGTCGTTTCCAAACATAAATGGACACTTGCGTCCACCATTCGAAGGCAGTGCCATGATACGCCTTTCCCTGTGCTGGATGCCGGACCCACAATACACGCTGCAGGCACTCCACGATGTCCACTGTGTGGTCTCACAGTCCACTGGACATGGGATAGTACAGGCCTTCTCCTGGGGCTCTGAGTTTAACATTACATTATTGGCATTATTATCGTTACCGTCACCTGTTGTTATGGTTAAGTAATCATAATACAACTACACTTGCTCTTCAGTAAATAAAGTCTCATTTCATCTTAGTTCTACAAGAAAAATTGAAAGCGATGTAAGATTTATTGACGTATCGACACAAATTGTACAGTACTCTGGGCGGCTAATAGAAGAAATTAAAAACAAAAATATTTCTATGCGCAATCATTCAGGAGTACCAGTCAACTTATGAATTAAATTGAGTAGTTTTAAAAATTTAAATCTGTAATAAACACCTACGTCAGGATCAAGACTGACACTCACCCGATGATGCTCTAGCTATTGGACTTCCTGATATTGTTTGCCTTTGAGGAGGCACAAGCTGATAACTATTATCATTTAAACCTTTAGTAGATCTACACAATTTCCTTTCTGCTACTTTGATCAGTTATAGGGAACAGAGACTCACAGTTAAAGAATTGCGTGCGCTTAGGATATCTGAATTTGTACTCAACGTCTAAGCATCAGTGGAATGGGGACACTACCCTAAAACCCCTAACCCTATGGTCCATAAATCATTAAGTTACACGTCCACCACATCGGGCATTTGGCGTAAACTAAAGGGAGTTTCCTTTTAATAGAAAATAAAAACAGACCTTCAAATGCAGGGTGGAAACCATAACCAATTAGCCAGGTATACTGTCAGTGAGTTTATACCTTGCATACTTTCAATTTTATATCTTTTCCCAAGAGACAAAAAACATGGACGAATTTTTTTTTTTTTGCTAGGCTAATAACAATCTTTTAGTTCACATTAGGTCATAATGACACAGTGAACTACCTAGAATGTATATCGGCCAGTGCGGCCCACACCTCGCGCACGAACCCTTGGTACTCTACTGTACGGACCACTTACCACTGCACCTGGTGTGGTCGGAAAGATTTGGATTCTGGCAATACTGTGTCATGTACTGTTTCCCAGTGCCACACGAGTTCAATGATCCAAGGGCAGTTAAATCCGAGGAGTTCGATCTTCCGTATATATCATCTATGTAGGAGGGCTGTAAAGAAAAATGCTTAGAATAAAATACTATTGAAATATACTGACTGTAAAAGCTTTCCTTTGAAATGAAAAGGCAGTTTAATCAATAGCTTAAACATTTTTGTTAGCTGCATATTTATTAGAAATATTTATTATAACTGGTAAGTTCCTTTCAAACTAAGCGATACATAAATTACAGAAAGCCATCTGTTGTGAATATCTGAAATATAATAAATACTTTTAAAAAATAAGACAATATCTCCTTTATACATCTTATAGAGCGATTATTCAGCTCTTAATCAATGAATGTTAGATCAAAACATTATTTTAGCCCCTCTCTTGAATAAAAACAAACAACAACCTTTAGTAAAGCGAATGCATCAATCTAGACCTTAAGGTCTAGACATGGTAGACGGTGCGCACAATGTCCCTGAGTATGAACTTATTTAGTTCACCTCGGTTAAATGAATGCGGAAATACCCGAAGACGCAAAGTCTGTTCAAGATAAATATTTTGTGGTTCTCTATTTATACTTAGAAAAATGATTACGGTCAAACAAGTTTTCTCAATTTAGCCATAATCATTAGCCTCCTTCAGTCGTGAAACGACTATGGTTCATCTCGAACACTTTTTCGTATGGCTGTGGAGCCCTATTTTGGAGAGACACTCCTGTCCACATATATTGCATGTCAAGGTGGCTTTCGCTTTGGTGGTAGTGCAGCTGGCCATTTTCTGTGTGGCACGCTTTTCTTCAATGGAAACTCCGATGGTTTTGACAATTTTTAATATAATATGTGTTTTGACTTACAAATAATGAATATAGTATTCTTTTTTTTTAAATTTGCAATAATAAATTAGTAATTGATGTTTTTCTGACATATTTTTTCTGCGCATCCAAAACGATCAGATTTTCACCGGGTTTCTATGTGACGTCACACTTACCTATTAATTTAATCTAGTGACTTA
Organism: Biomphalaria glabrata; assembly: GCF_947242115.1. Lineage (NCBI taxonomy): Eukaryota > Metazoa > Mollusca > Gastropoda > Planorbidae > Biomphalaria > Biomphalaria glabrata. The sequence goes on from NC_074721.1 coordinate 33,822,099, forward strand.
TTGTATAACGGTAGACCACGCAGTAAAGTTTACATTCTCGTAAAAAAATATATCTTCGTCTATGCAGTTAGATCTAGGATCTTGTAAGCAAAGAAAAAAATGCGTGTTGAAAGTAGGTTTACATGCTTGACTAACCACGGCAGTGTGTATCTTCTCGCCTGACCACTCAACACTATCGCTTGGTTGTCTTGTCATGACCGACTACACGTAGTCTAGACTAGCCTTACACTGACCAGTTTGTTAGAATCAGTCAGACACACGACCTATTTACTTCTTGGGACAGGAACGGGCTTAGATGAAAATGTTACTTTTTTCTCGAGTTGGTTGTCCTAACACTTTTAGATCTCTCTCTCTATATATACAACTGACGATAGTTCTGGACCAGGCCGTCACTAAGCCTAACAGCCTAACAGCTACTGTAAGAATGAAGCGATACGATTGGTTAAATGTAGTTTCTGTTTCAGTATTGTTGAGGGAAGTGACGTATGCCTAACCTAAAACAAAATCTCAAAGAACCCCGTTTTTTTTGAGATGTCAAGAATTTACTGTCTAATTTATTAAATATAAATGTTTCTTAGCATTTAAATACAAAATGGTAAAATGTTTACTATTACAACTTTTTACGCAGAATGTTAAATATGTCAATAACTCAAATTTGAAAAACCATCGAAGTTTCCCTTTCAAGAATCGAGGCCCATGTTTTCTCGCTTTCTGTAGCTTTCTTGGTCACCGTCTCTCTCCAATTAATGCGGTCTAGGGCTATGTCTTCGCAATGGTCAATATCAATGTCTACTGATTTGAGGTCCCGTTTTATCACATCTATGTTTAGCCAACGATGTACATTAACTGTCAAATTTGTAGGAAAATCGTTAGAGCCGTTTACGAAAATCGCGTCTACCCAAGCTTGGTTTAGGCTTATTGAAGAAAAGACTGGAATAGTGGTATTGGAAAAAAAAGAGGTACTCCTTTCATACCTTATGTTTCACGTTTGTTAAATGTTTTACACATTTCGGATGTTCCTTTAGAGTTAAAGATAGTTTACTTCCTAGTCCAAACCTCCCACAGGACGACGGGGGATAGGAGCGGGCAGGGTTTGAACCCGGGACAATCGATAAGTTGAACGACAGTCCAGCGCGCAAACCGCACGACCAGGCAGCCAGATTCAAACGGCTGTTGATGAATAGATCTTGTGCTTCTATAGGCTTTTATGGCTCAGCTTGGCCAGCACTCCAACCAACTGCCTTTACTTTCCCAAAGTAATGTCAGGTACTTATCATGACTCATGGGCGTCCTAAAAAATCCCGAAATGACACATTCGCAGTCTACAGAAACATTCAAAACCGAGACCCTCAGTTTGGAGTCAAGATCACTACCTCTGAGCCAACACCATCTAATAACGAGATATATATATATATATATATAACACACAAAGAATGGCAGCTTTAAACATTTAGAAACAATAGTAACCCTTCCCCTCACCATGTTATGAGACTAACTAAATAAATATTAAAAGAATTGGATATTTCCAGCATTCACTGGGAATCGACCTCCAGTGTTGATTACGTTTATTCCCCAGTAGACGCTCTGGTTAGGTTTTAACTCTTTCTCTCCTATCCGACGATACAAACGTTGATTCCATCAGAATGTGGTAAATAATTGCGGAGAGAAAGAGTTAATAGTTTAGTAGACGAAAAGGAACAACGTAAAACACTAGGCAGTGAGAAATAACTAGTGATGATACAGGTCAGTGCACACATGAAAAACAAAAAAAAAGGAAAGTTTCCCTTAGAGACCTTGTGGTCTATAGGGTTGATGATGTAAAGGTCATCTGTTTCTGTGGCTTACGGTTAACGTGGGTGTCATGTGGTCAGCACAACGAACAATCGCTTTTAACTTTCCCCAAATAATGTCAGGTACCTGTGTGGACTCGGAGGCGCCAAAAGATCCCGAAATTAAAAATATCAGTCTTTACTAGGATTCGAACGCTGGACCCCCCAGTTTTCAAGCAAAGCGCTTTATTGCTCAGCCACCCTGCCTCCTCAAAGGATAAACATAACAGAACCTTAACATTTGTTCTTCTTTGTCTTACTATCTTGTGTTTTCAGCTAATAAGGTTTATTAAATATAAAAAAATGGTTGAAACAAAGCTTATCTAATAGGAAGAACCATGACATTACGGCCACACCTATCACGAAGTAGCATTTATTTCCGTTTTTCGATACCAAACAAAATAATTGATTATCTGGCGATATAAATGTTCAAACAGAGTTAATATAAGTTTTGTAAAAATCATTGTCAATTATGACAAAGTTTTTAGTTCAAGGAAGGGTCTTGAAAACATAGCGAGGTACTAAAACATTCTTGCCATTCTCTTCTCAATGAATTAACTAATTAACCCTTAGTGTCGAGAAGTTTGAGACGATTGATAAAGTAACTTACACGCAAGGTGGGTGGATCGATGATACAGTCTGACCAGGCTCCCATACTGATGGCTTCATGGTCCGAACAGACACATGACTCTTTCTCCATAGCGGAATCTTGACATTCTTTCAGTCTTTTACTGTCACCTGAAAACAAAACAATCAATTCTTCAATTAGAAAGCTTCAATTCCACAATTGTGACTGTAGTGTAGACCTTGGAAGGTCATTACTGTTCAACCTCATTATCTGTAGTGTACACCTTGGAAGGTCATTACTGTTCAACCTCATTGTCTGTAGTGTACACCTTGGAAGGTCATTACTGTTCAACCTCATTGTCTGTAGTGTACACCTTGGAAGGTCATTACTGTTCAACTTCATTGTCTGTAGTGTACACCTTGGAAGGTCATTACTGTTCAACTTCATTTTCAGTTGTGTGCAGCCTTTTCATTCATTGCAGCCTCACAGGTCAGTAGTGAGTAGACTTACAGGTCAGACTTACTGTACAGCCTCACTGGTCAATGTGACCAAACAGTCAGGACAGTACTGTGCAGCCTAACTGTTCAGAATTGTGTAGCCTCAAAATGTCAGTACTGTGTAGTCTCAAAATGTCAGTACTGTGTAGTCTCAAAATGTCAGTACTGTGTAGTCTCAAAATGTCAGTACTGTGCAGCCTCAACATGTCAGTACTATGCTGCCTCAAAATGTCAGTACTATGCAGCCTATGTTGTAAAGAAAATGTAACAGAAACATCTCAATTTGCATATGTCAGTGATAGAACTTACCAACTATAGGTCGGTATCTCATCCTCTCACACCAAGGGTAGCATGGCGTCCACGGGGACCAGTTCTCAAACTGGCATTCGGACTCACAAGGAACGTGGCACTTCTCCGTAAGGTCTGGCAGGAATCCGAGGTTCTCAAGGCACACACTGATGGCCGCATCGTTGATGACCTGATTGTTGGCGTGTTTGCACTTCACATCTGGAAGCAATAACACGAGAAAACACGAGATAACACGAGAAAGCACGAGATATGAGAGATCGGAAAATCAAATCGCAACGTGAGCCTTAGGAGTAGTTTTATAATATAACATAACATAAGACATAACATAAAATAACATATTATAACATAATATAACATAACAAAACATTAACAAGACATAGCATAACACAACATAACATAACATGCATAACATAACATAAAATAATATAACAAAACATTGCTTAAATAACATAACATGATATATCGGGAAGCGTTGTCGAGGGGCTAAGTACGCTTCAACTTGGCTTGGCTACCTATGAATGCTCGAGGTTCGACACCTGACTCAAGCAGAGTTGTGTTTACTGAGCACCTAAAGGCAGCACGGAAAACCTTCTCCCATATCCTCCTCCACCCCCCACCCCCCATCACTTGTCCACAAACGAGATTGGACCATACCGCTCTAAGCATGCTCTAAGCATAAAAGTGCTATATAAAAGCTATATTTAAAAAAAATAAATTCATATAACAAATTATAACATACCATCACATAACATACATTACATAACATACATTACATAACATACATTACATAACATACATTACATAACATACATTACATAAAATACATCACATAGCATACATTACATAACATACCATCACATAACATACCATCACATAACACATCTCAAAAACAATCCCATAGACCTACTATTTAAGACTGAGACCTATTTCCCTAACAGTTCAGCTTTCTTTCAGAAAAGAGTAAACTAAGACTAACTCTAACCTAGATTGTACAGACGGCTGACCGATGGTTCTATCATAATTTTTTGGAAGCCAACCAGAAATACCATTTGAAGATTAACAGCATTAAGACACTGACCACAGTCAAAAACCATAATTTATGTAAGTAACTGTACAATTGGTCTAGAAATTAAATGGACTCACGCCTTGCCCTTAAGCCATGACCACATCGCGGAAATTCCGGAGCCAAAATGCAGTCGCTCCAGTCAGACATTTCCCAGTAGTAACTTTGGCAGACGGGAAGCTCCAGGCAGGACTGCTCCTCCACAAGGTCACTGGGGCATGCTACTCCGCTGTTAAGGGGTTGCTGCAGAATGTATCGTTTCCGGATTTGAGTGGGATAGATCTGTCGAGCTTTTGAGATTGATAAAAAAAACATTTTAAATAACAAATAACAGATACAAAACAGATAAGTAACATGTACTAGAAAAGAGAGAAAACACATGCAATAGTACAAAAAAGTCTTCCTTACCCTGCAAAGGCAAACAGGTGACCCCACACGCTGACCAGTCTGACCACTCTGTCAGCTCGCAATCTGACGGACATGGCACAACACAGGTTTGCGTCATGACAGGTTGTATCTTCTCTAAGCACCTGTTGGAAAGGCAAGAGATGGACACTGTCACTGTCTTTGTCACTACTAGAAAACTAACACACTAGGAACCACGAAGTTTGGAAGCAGACATTTAAATAATAAACATAGCAATCATAGTATAAAATGCACTAACGCTGAAAAGCAACATAAAAAAACAACAGCAAAATACTATTATTTATTTACTTTGAACAAAAAAGGTATCTATCGATATATCAAACATTGTTATAGTTCTTTCAAATGCAAGTTTCGAGAAATATTCTCTTTGACCTCCACCAGTCGCAAAACGACAAATGATCGTCTCAAAGAAATTTGATGAAAGCCTTGACATCAGTCGCAATGTGTAACAATGTCTGGCAGCGTATGCGTCATCCAGATCGCGACGATCCGTGGTGGCGGTTAAGGAGGTCAGAACAAGCAATCATTGCACAATGTAGGACGAACATTGTCCTGTTGGGGCCTATTTTGCCCGGTTCAGCCCGAACTATGACTCCCGATGCCGTCACTGTGGAGAGAGCGTCGAAACAGTGTCGCATGTCTTGTACGAGTGTTCCCAGCTCCGAGAGCTAAGGGGGAAGGTGTCTGAGCAGTCACTCGACTTGTATGGTAGGTACGAGGTATTACGCTGAACAGCCCAGTTTCTTGCCGAGCACTATGGGAGCATTGAGTCCTTCCTGCTCTGATTTTTCAATAGGAGTTCAACTTAGGTACCCATAGTCTGGAAATAAATGCTACTTATTGAGAGCTGTGGCGAAGTTATTTCCCTTTTTACGTTTTGTTAACTCCCCCCCCCTTTTTTTTTTCCCATTCTCGGATCAAGTTGAAACTTTGCTCAATTAGTCAATCTATCTATATCTAAATTGATTAATTAAATATTATTATTATTAACCTACTCCTTAGGCTCACGTTGCGATATGATTTCCCGATCGGAAGTTTCCTCTCATATCTCGTGTTTTCTCGTGTTATCTCATATTTTTTCGTGTTTTTCCGTGTTATTGCTTCCAGATGTGAAGGGCAAACACGCCAACAATCAGGTCATCAACGATGCGGCCATCAATGTGTGCCTTGAGAACCTCGGATTCCTGCCAGACCATACAGAGCAGTGTCACGTTCCTTGTGAGTCCGAATGCCAGTTTGAGATCTGGTCCCCGTCGACGCAATGCGACCCTCGGTGTGAGAGGCCCAGGTTCAGATACCGACATATAGTTGGTAAGTTCTATCACTGACATATGCAAATTGAGATGTTTCTGTCACATTTTCTTTACATTAATTTATTAATTAATTTTCTTTTTATATATATTGAAAAGGGAGATTTTTCATGCAATATTGACATATACGGCAGCGGCTCTCCCTTAGATAAAAATTGTTTAAAAAAAAAGTATTTTTTTTTAGATTTTGCTAATTTTTTTCCGATAGTGAAGAGTTCATGGCCTTGGATGACCTCTCTCTCTCTCTATGAATTGAGTTTGTGGTACAACTTTCCTAAAACGTATTATACTAAGTTCCCCTTTCAGAGCTTGCAATCTTTAGGACAGAGGGCAATCTATTGGGTAGATGATGTAAAGGTCATCTGATTCTGTGGTCAATGGTTTACGAGGGTGTCATGTGACCAGCACAACGACCAACCGCCTTTACTTTCCCTAACTAATGTCCACTGGGCTGACTCAGAGGCGCCCAAAGATCCCGAAATTAAAAATCTCAATCTTCACCAGAATTCGAACCCAGGACCCAAGCGTGTTACCACACAGCAACGCGCCTCCAAAAAAAAAAAAAATTGAAAGTATAAAAAAAATTCAATCTCATTTCTTTATTTGAAGCTAACACTTACTTTTAATACACAAGTTCTATGAAAACTGGATTTGAATGTAGAATTACAAAAGCACCTTTTTTATCTTTCGTTCATCCAACATCCACATATCCAGACATCCACACTACATCAAGACATCAAGACATCCAGACATCAAAACATCCAGATATCTACATATCCAGATATCTACATATCCAGATATATCTACATATCCAGATATCTACATATCCAGATATATACACATGTCCAGATATCTACATATCCAGATATCTACATGTCCAGATATCCACATATCCAGATATCCACATATCCAGACATCCACACAACGGTTCCAATGACTTACTTGTACGATGGGGCGCGGACCTTCCTGGCCGTAAAACAATCCACATTGCGTGTCTGTGTCCCTCTCCCGCACTTGGAGCGCTCCTGTTCGAGTACGCAGGTCCCCCAGCTGGACACTTCCCACTGGTAGGTCTCGCAGTCTTGGAGTACAGGGCACGGCTCCGTCTGGCGGAGATTGCTCTGATATGGACAGGAACGACCTGGAGATTACAAATAAAGAAAAGCTTGAAACCCATTAAAAAACATGAATTGGCAACATAACAAAAGATTAGCACTGAATAACGAAAGTGTACAGTCCAGAAAGAATTTCTGTTTGTTATTGGCTTCACTAAAGAACAATGCTACTACATAAGTCTACTACATTTGGTTCATTTCATCTCACGTTGAATGTGTCTATATAGTAATAAAGTCTCTATGTTTGTTTACGAAGAAGTTATTCATTTTATTTCAAGTTTTATATGTTAAGATTCTTCTTCATCTTCTAGCCAGCTTTATTGCTGCTGAGCTGTGAGCTCTTTTGCAGACTGTGCCAAGGAAAAAAAAGTGTGCTGTTTTCTTCAGTTGTTCAGCATTGCCGTACAGGGTGTTGGTTATGTTGGGCTGTAGTGGAAATAGGGTCTGCCTAAGGTGGATTAGGGAGGGGCATTCAAAGAGGATATGATTTACGGTTTCAAAGGGGTGGGTGCAGTGTCTGCAAAAGGGGAGTTGTGTGGAGTTTATTTTGCTCAGGTGGTAATTTAGTAAGTTAAGATATAATACGCTTATTGCGGTTTAGTTGTCTACCAGCAGTTTGGTGCTACAAATCAACGACCCTCTACGACAGGTGTGATCAGGCAGTCTCCTATAGGTTAAATGAAAAAGCTCCAGATCGACTTGTGTGGTGTCCTAACTGGTCAACAGACTAATGGATAGGTGAAAGGGAATCAATTACAAGTCTGCTATGAAATTTTCATCTCGCGCCTTATCCAACTTGTCGTATGATCAGAAAAAACTTGCTTTGAAAGTCTAAAGGAAATCATTTGGCCTAATTCCATGTTGGTTTGTTTCAAAAATTAGTTTTATTCGTAACTTCATTTCTGTTTCCTCTAGGCAAAAATAAATAAATAAATAAATAAATAAAAAAAATCTCACCTTGGAGTTGTGTTGATAATATTTGTCTGGTTCGTGTCCTGACCACTCGGCCACCCAGTTGGATGTCACAAGGATTGGGACAAGATGACCAGCTGCCCCATTCTGAGACGATGCAATCTTCTGGACAAGGAACGTAACAGTTGGCCCAGTTCTGCTCAGCCTGGAGATTCTCATGGCAAAACCTTTCTCGAACTTTCGCCTTCAGAAAAATAAATATTCAAGTTTATTTAGGATTTATCATACATTTAAAATACACATTTTTATTGATTTTTATTATATTTATTGATAATAGTAATTGTCAATTTTAAATCATACTTGTTTAATGATATTTAATGAGATTTAGTGCTGTACAGTCATTCATAATACAATATCGTTTTAACCATTTATATATAAGTATGTTTATAAATATTAAATAGTATTTAGTTTTACATTATGGATTTATTACATTTATATATATTTGGGGATGTTTAGTAATAATTAGTGATATTTAGAGATAGTTATTTATGATAAGTTCAGATTAGATATATTAAATTATTTTGAATGATATGTAGTAATATTATATTATATTTAGTGATATTTAATGAAATTTAGTAACCTTTAGGGCATGTTTATATTTAATAAAATTGAGTTATATTTTGGGGATTTTTAGCAATATTTATTGATATCTAGTGATATTGATTTATATTCAATTATATTGTATTATGATAAGATAAGATCCTTTTAATTGGTCCATTCAAATGGAAATTCCGTATGACTACAATCGACCACCACAGCGTAACCACTGTTGCTACTATTTTAACAAGTATCATTATTAATATTAAATGATATACAATGACAGTAATGATATTGAATATTTTGCTTAATTGAACTAAATAGTTCCATGTGAATTAGTGAGCTTATATAGGATTTAGAATACTCAAAGCCAGTGGCGTCACTCGGATTGTTGTCAGCCTGGTGCGGTCCTCTCCGCTCACACACCACCAATGACGCCACTGCTCAAATGTACAATATTAAATCAGTGGTTCTCAGACATTTTTTTCTCGTTGACCCATTTTCGCTTTTCGTTAGACTCAGCTTAATTAATATTTCATTTCTGCAAATTTATCAACTTCAACTGTGTGTTTATTTTCACTGATTTCTAAGACGTAAATTTTATGAATAAAATTGAAATCAAAGAAAAGTAAATACAATTTAACATCATTACATGAATTAACCAAACTAAAAATAAACGCTAATTGGTATAATAAGATTTCATTATTGAGCTTCAATTAAGTTACGCTTAATATTGTAAAATTCTTGCTTAGTGATGTCAAGTTTGCTTTTATTAGAAGATTGACAATCTTGCTAAAACCCTTGTCCTCTAAATTTGAAGATAAAAAAAAAAACAAATATACTTATATGAACATTACATAATCACGTAGAATGATTTTGAAGCCACAAGAGCTGATATCTTTTAAATTGAAATGGTAATATTAATCTCTTCTACATCATCATCATATGGATTGATTATCCATTAAGGTGTTACCATATTAAGAATATCCTCAAACATTAGCTGAAAATTGGAAAAGAGGGCATTTAAATATTCGACATAAGTCAAAACATCAGCTTCCTGACAGTTTTACAGCTCTAGATTTGGAAATTGGGAAGCTTCGCCACATCGAATGTTTTGCTTTATAAATGGGATTTTCTAAGAAATGTTGAAATGATTGACTTCGTTTTAATCAAATTAAGTTATAAACTTGTAACAAGTTTTTCAGATAGACTATTATTTTTCCTTTTTTTACAGTATTAATATACAAGCGGATCTTAAGCAACCAAAAACCTCGAAGCAGTGTAAACAACGAGAAAATATTGTCAAACTTAAGCCTTCGTATTTCAGTGTGAAGGAGCAGTTAATAAATGTTCAGGACGAAAACCAGTTCTTCACGAGTTTCTTCATGGACTGTGTCAGTACTGATACCATTATATATTAAACTTTTTGGAATATTTAAATGTAGATGACTCAGCCGCTTTACATTCATCTAATTCTAAAATGTCTTGTTTGTCTTTGGTTAAATTGAACTCAAGATCAGTAGTAATTCTCCCGAACAGACAGACGACAGCAATCTTCTGCTAGTCAACAACTCAGCACACCAAACTCGATATATTACACAGGAATTAAGTCAAATATCAAATAATCATTACTGTCAACAATTATTTCTAGACTGGGCCATGTTAAATATTAGTTTCAGCAGATAGACACAGTTAAGATATTTAAATACAATGTTAACATTTAAAAAATGCCTTCCAATAACAGTGTTAAAATTCCAAGGACTAAGGTGCAAATATGAGTTCCACAATAGAAGAACTCCAATTAATTTGTTCACTTTCGTAGACCCCTTGGAAGTTGTCGTAGACCCCTGCGAGTCTATGTAGTCCACTTTGAAAACCACTGGTCTAAATTAGTTAAATAGTTAGACCTTTTGTACTTAACGATCGTTTAAGTTCTAAATGCGCATACCTACCCCAAGTCTATTAAGACAGACAGCCTTTCTCAGTTGAGTTCCTTCGCCACAGCCGCCCCTGACGGTGGCCTCGCAGAGTCCAAGCGTGATGTTCCAGGTGAAACAAGGCTGAGGTTCACACATCCTGGTCTCGCTGACGTGGGGGCATGGTTTGCCTCCTGAGCCTGGTAATGTGAGGATCACTCTGGTTCTAAATCGTTTACCTGTTCAATATGAAACAGATTATACATTACAGTACAGTGTTCAATAGCAATGGATTCTTCTGTAACTTTACTGAATTAAACACACTCCGTGTGTACTTGCCAGATTCTGTTTATGCCATGTAACATAAGAAAATTTTTTTTTTTTTTTTCGAGATTTGTTCTAATCCAAAATTATGACAATTTCAAACATTTTTTGCCCTAAAATAAAATACAGTCTACAGTTTTTGATCAATATTTGTATTATTGTCAGGGTTTTTACGATAGAGGGTGTTGTGGCTGAATGGTTGAGAGCTTTACTTCGAACCTGGGGTACTGGGTTCGTATATCGGCAAAGACTGGAATATTGGGATATCTAGGGCGCACCTGAGTCCACCCGAATCTATTGAATACCTGGGGAAAGTCAAGGCGGTAGGTCGTTGTGCTGGCCACATGACACCCAGCGCGTTAACCGTTAGTCAGAGAAACACGTGGCATTTTCATCATCTTGCTTATAGATCGCAAGGTCTGAAAGGGGAACTTGTTTTGTTTTGTTTTGTTTACTTTTTACGAATAAGAAACGAATAGATTTTTTTTTTTAATTAAAGGGATGAAACTCATTGTAAAGCTTTACCAGATTCAATTCTCTCCCCTTGATTAATATTACCCACCAGTTTTCTATGGTAGAAAAAAACATTGACTCTTGTCCTTATGGACTTTGGAGTGTAGAGACAAAATCTATGTCAGTTCGGGTCAAGTTACGAGACATAGCCAGTTACACAGGAAGTATCACTTAGTGTGTAGCAGCGTTTCTCAAACTCTAGGTCGTGCCCCCTAGCCAAGCGGGCGGGTGGGAGGTGCTGATAACTTTTCGGGAGACAAAAAAAAAAGTTTTCCTTTTAATTTTTGTCAAAGTTTGAATATTAAACAAATGAAATGACAATTTTTCATACATTAAAATATTTAGAATAAAAAGTTGCTATTTTATCTTCTACGACAGTTCATTGAGTACAAAAAACCTAACCATATTCCGTATTTGCAAGAGGCTTCTGATACGATATCAAGTCCAAACTTAATGAAGATGGCAGATCAGGTATTTCCCCTAACGCGATTCTTCTCTAATTGTTGTATCAGAGCGTCCGTGTGCCTGCTGTATGTTGTACACTGTTAGGCTGAGGACGTTTGTGTAACAAACAGAAAAACTGAATACAAAGCTGTTGTTTTGACGATCACTCGTATCAAAGACGCGAGGAGCTATATTAACATTGAATGTCTCTCCTTCTTAATGAGACTTAATTTGTCAAGTCCCACTCTTTGTATTATTCAACTCCTTTTGACATGCGCTTTTCTGACTATGAGAAAGTGTGTTGCTTTCTCCAGGAGAATGGATTTCTGAAGTTCTGAAGAGCTTGAGGCCAGGGCCCTGCTGACTCAGACTCCATACCATCTCCAGATAGAAATTTTAATAGTATAGGTAAAAACGTAACTTTTTTTTTTAAAACCAATTTTTTTTTTCGAACAAGAATTTACAAAGTTAACGGACTAGCTTTAATGAACATTCGTACGTATATATGTATTCCACTCATATTGAAATTTATGTGGAATGAAAACCCGGAAAATTGTGCGATATCTGGCGATGTCCTTCCCACAGCGCCTAACGAATCTTCAAAAGCTCTCAGTTCATTATAGGCCTTGATGCTGTCCTTAACTGAGCCCCCATACAAAAAGTGGTTGGGTATCCCTGCCTTTAAACCATAGACATACAGGCGGCATATTCTTTTAATATAAACCAGAATAGTCTTAGGTGACAAATCGTCTCGCCAGCGCTCTATCTCCACGATTTTTACTTTAAACAAAAGATGGTTCCACCATCGTCATCAATCACCAGGTCTCCATTGGAACGGAAGCTAATTAAAAATTCTGTCTGATACAAATTGGAAGCTGAGTCTGCCAATGTCGTACGTTTTGTTTCTCCCCCCCCCCCCATGCCAACCTTTATTTTTAGTATAAAAAAACTCTTGTAGCCTTTATGTAAATCAAATCAATATTTAAAAAAAAAATCTTTATACACTTAAAACTTTCATCACATGGATCTGTCTCTTGTATTTTATTTTTGACTCAGTGAAACAGGAGCAGATAACTGAAACCAATAAACATGACTGGACGAGTTATCGAAAATGACCGTATAAGGACAACTATGTAACAGACTCGTTTCGCCAATGTAACCAAATCTAGGGAGGTAATCCAGTGTAGCAGCTAACGCAGACGTCAGAAGTAATTAACATAAATTAGAAGCGAAGTTAGTTTCAAACGATAATAAAGCAATTAAGTGTTAATACAAACAATCGACTAGAAATAAGATGTACTTACGAGTAATTACATTCTTCCAATCATTACAGTACAAGGGGAGAATCATATAACCGCAACGGCCATATATTCTCAGTGTAATATCCAATGATACTAAAGAATATATGAGAATCACGACAGTCCTATTACAAAATGACTAAGGATGGGAACTATCCTATTATAGCGCTATGTGAACAATGAAAATATGTATCGTTTTTATGGCACGATGAGGAATTTGGCGCGAAAAATTATTGGTTTCATTAAAAAGTGCAAAGACTCAAAAAAACAACAACAAAGATTTACTGCTGCAGGGGTAAACGACTTCATAGAAAATACGAAAAACATGCATATATGTAAAGTAAAACAAAGGACGTTTGGGCCACGAGGCCTTCATCAGCTACAAAACAAACAAAAAAATAATAAAAAATTAACACAAAATATTTTTTGTCCTTTGTTTTACGTGTTCCGGCAGGGTTACATATATGCATGTTTTCTTTTTCGTATTTTCATAAAAAGTGATCAAGTTTTGACTTAGAGTTTTAGGACGAAAAGCGAAAAGTAAACAGACTACTTCTGAAGACTCAAGTGACAGGTTTTAGGGACGTAGAGATTTAACCTGATGGCATTCGACGGTTCCCTTCATTATTATTAAACTTGTTAATTGGTATCGTTCATCAGCGTCATGTATATGTGTATTGTTGGCCTTTCGATTGTGTTAACTGATTTCATTATTGGAGTCACACCTTCGTTTTTGTCGACCTGAATGAACGTAACGCGGAAGCGCCTGTGGCCTAAGAAGATTTTTAATGAAATTTTATTGGTCAACGAGTTTACATTTATTTTTTTAAACATATTTATTATCAACTTTATAATTATTTATTTGTTTAAATGCTTTTTTATTTTTTGAAATAGTTATAGGACCGGTGGCTGAGTGGTAAAGCGCTTGGTTTCCGAACTACGGATCCGATGTTCAAAACCTAATGACTGGAATTTCTAATTTCGGGATTCTTAGGGCGCCTCTGAAACCACCCAGCTCTAGTGGGTACCTATCATCAGTTGGGGAAAAGTAAATGTGAAGTTCGTTGTGCTGGATACATTAAAACCCTCATTAACCCTCGTGGTCGAGAGGCTAAGTACGCTTGGCTTGGCTACCTTTGTAGGGGGCTCGAGGTTCGACACCCGACTCGGGCAGAGTTGTGTTTACTGAGCGCCTAAAGGTAGCACGGAAAACCTACTCTTAGATACCCCCTCCGACCCACTGGTCCACAAAAGAGATTGGACCAAAGCGCTCTGAGCATGCTATCAGCATGAAAGTAGCGCTATATAAAAGCTATAATTAATTAACCTTTGACCACAGAAATAGACATTTAGAACATCTACCCAATAAATGGCAAGGTCTGAAAAGGGAGGGAACTTCGATTTCTGTTTTATTGAAGAGGACACGTACTTTTAACAATATTCTTTTAGGATTAGGATAGTTAGCTCCCTTTTATTATCTGACTAAACTCACGCATGTCTGTAAACATGATTGTGTGTGCTGACTAGGAAAATGAACATGGATTTAGTTTGAATTGCGTAACAAAAGCTTTCAAGCTCATTAACTCTTAACAGCACTTTAAGAAAGCTACTACAACACAGAAGGAATAATTTGTTCTGAGACCCTCACCGATAATTTCTTCGGCACGCCGCTGCCTGATGGAACTGATCTCGCACTCGATGTCCTGACACGTACTCCAGGCGCTCCACTGCGAGACACTGCAGTCGTAGTTACACTCTATGGTGCAGGAGGCCGCCACTGACGGCTTGTACTGGAACATGCAGTGGTCCTCTTCAACTGGGCGCTCCACACCATCATCTGAAATCGTAACAAGGAGAAGAGAAAGGGTAAAGTCGCTACGTTTACGGGACGAGAACAGCTTATGCCATCTTTTTAGAAGATATCTGACTAGGTTAATGATAGAGAGATAGAAAGAGATATATAAATAGATATATAATGAGAAAGATAGATAGAGAAAAAGAGAGAGAGAAAAAAAGATAGATAGATAGATAGATAGATAGATAGATAGATAGATAGATAGACTATATACAAGATCAAATAACACTACAGCACCTCCAGGCTCCACACAAATAGCGTTCCTTGTCTGGATACCAGTCCCACAGTGATTGTATCCAGGCACAGATTCACACGGTGTCCAGTTGGATGTTATCCACTTGGTTCTGGTGATAAAACAAACATGTTTCCTGGAACTCTCTTTCCCACATTGTCAAGTAGATAAACTAAAAGTTGCTTTTTATAGATCATGTTTAAATAACAAGTCATATGTTTTAGCTTGTTCATTCACAATTCACTACAATACGGTTTTGTTTTTACTGCAAAGAAAACATCAAGGATGCACCGATAGCATTTTCTTTGATATTTCTGCCGGAGCCGGATATGGCGTATGGTAAAATATAGACATTCGACCGAAGCTGGAGTCGAATACTGTAACTACATGTCTAGTAAACAGCTATATACTAAACATTTTGCAAAACTACTTAATTGGTTATCTATGTTTTATTATTTTCTTTTACTTTTTTACAATTTGTTATTAACTCTATTTTTTATTGCTAAATAAAAGTTGATTAACATTTTTTAACAGATACTACAAACTAATCTGTGAAACTTGTTTGCCGATGTAAGATATATTGAACTAATTTAAAATGAAATAGTTTTTTGGCCTATTTTTAGAATTCTCCTCCCGAGAGATCCCCCCGAACTGAAAAAAAAAATGTTTCTATTATCAACAAATTTTTAATTTTAAACAACTTAAAGCAGTGCGTTATATTCTGTACAGAGTGTCGATCTAGTCATGCATGCCTCAATCAATATATAAGAAAGCAAGGCCAATGACCAGCTGCAATAACATGCCCGGTGTGCAGCCGATCATTCGGGGTTATACATAGGTCTCACCAGCCACATGAGGAGGCATAAAACCCCAGTGCAAAGCCCTCAGCCCCCTGGATGACAAAAGTAGTCATCATCGAACCACGATGGACGAACTATTATTAATTAGAAAGTCTACACTATTCCCAAATCTAAAGATGATCTGTATCTTGTTATAGAATACGCCCGTCGCAAAAAGAGAATTAAAAATGTTTCAATGAATGTTTTATCGCATAGAAGTATGTCTTGTCAAGTATATAGACATAGTGTCTTGTCAAGTATATAGACACAGTGTCTTGTCAAGTATATAGACATAGTGTCTTGTCAAGTATATAGACATAGTGTCTTGTCAAGTATATAGACACAGTGTCTTGTCAAGTATATAGACACAGTGTCTAATTCTTTTGATATCAAGTTATCCTTTTAAAAACAATACCACAATAGATACACCTACTGTTTACATGAGCGGAGTGATTTCAGGTCCTCTTTGTTCAGCCGAATGTAGTCCACTAGCTCGGAGGGACACGGGTCACCACTGCCTAAAGGAAGCTGCAAGACCTGGAAGTTAAAAAGAAGCAAGGTAAGATGCAAACAAGTTCATTAACTCTTTACCTCCGCAATTATTTTCCACGTTCTGAAATATTTCTTTCATTTTTCACATTTGTACATTCTACCCTGTTAGGATTAAACTTCAATAACATTTTGGTTGGTAATCAGAAGGCGTTACTTTTGGTATAGAGTTATATGACAATACATGCTCTTTTTATATAACACATATTCAAGTTTATAAAGCCACAAATTAATTTAATTTAATCTGGTTAAATCAACGATAGTATCGTTAATTAGGAGTTGCAAAGTACCAGACCATTGTTCCCACGCCAACGACAAGAAAAAACTAAAGCCAAACTCTAGCGTTTAGTAATGTGAACTAAAACATTAGCCTTTTATTCAATGGACGATGAACAACTTTCTATCATGAACACCCTAATGAACAGCCATGAACCATGAACAGCTCTGAATTATAAAATTTAATGAACCTTAAACAGTTATGAACCATGGACCACTATAAACCATGAACATCTATAAATCATAAACAGTATTGATCTATGAGCATCTAGAAATCATGAATAGTAATGAACCATGAACTGCTGTGAACCATGAACAGCATTGAACCATAGACTATTGCACTTTAACTCTTGATACCCTAAAATAAAGCCACTTAAATGCCCGGGAAAAAAATCTCTTTTTATCTGTTTACCGGGGAAAAAAAGAGGCAGACAGAGAAAGTGATGGGAAGACAATATAAAAGACTGGACGAGCCTGTCAATGAAAGACATTCTGTCTAAAGGAAGAAGAAAAATGAGAAATGGAAAAAGTCAACAGATCTTGTGTGGTGCCCCAACGGTTCAACATTCAAAGGGCTAGGTGAAGGTGAAGACGAGTATGTCCAGATACAATTAAGCACCCACCTGTCTAGTCCTGACCATGAACCCATGCTGGACAACTCCGTCATAACCAATGCAGGAGGAGTTGTGAGGCGTCATGGGTGACCACGAGCTGAGGATACAGTCCTGGGCCATGACACACGCTCTCGCTTTTCTTGGAATGGTGTGTGGAAATCTTTCTTGGCAGTACCTGTGAAGCGGCAGACACAAACCAGGGTTTACTTTATGAAGCAGAGTCATAACTTTTGTTCTTAAATCTCTTTAGTCACAAACAGGTGAACTTTAAATCATCTGAACCAAGGTCTACTGGGTCACGTAAGTATATAAGTCTTGTCTTCGAGTCTGAATAACGAGGTCTGCAGTATTTCACGTGTCTATACAGCCCTATCGTTGATCTATATATTTTGCCACGTCCAGTCCAGATATTAGCTTTTGCCAACCGGATTTTGGTTCTCTTTTCAGCGACTACGTCGATCCTCGGCAGTAAATTTCCTTTTGTCTCAAATGTGTATTCCACGGCCTCCAGTTGTCTCGTCTGGAATCGCCTGCTGACAAGTGCTCTCATGTATGTCAGTTAAAGCAAGCTGGCGCCTAGGCTGGCCTATAAGCCTTTCAGGAGGGCTGCGCCGACGTACCCTGTTTAGCATGGTACACACATTTTAAAGAGTCGCACTATTTTAAAGAGTTCAGGGTACACCCAGGTCTAAAAAAAAAGGAAAGTTCCGCTTTCAGACTTTGCGTTCTATGGAGCAGATGATGTAAAGATAATCTCCTTCTGTGCCCACCGGTCAACGACCATCCGTCTTTACTTTTCCCCAACTAATGTCAGTTGGACTCAGAAGCGCCCTTAATATCCCGAAAGTAAAATCCCAGTCTTCACCAGAATTCAAACCCTGGTCCTCGGATCGGAAGCCAAGCGCTTTATCACTCAGCCACAGCACTTCCATGGTCTACTAACACATAAATGTTGTCCATTTTAAATTTAATTTGTAAATCGCAACATTATGCTATAAGTTAGTTCAGGTCCAATCTATTTTATGATCCTATGGATATAGCCAAAGATTATGCAGAATTCAATGCAAGAAAACCTAATTAAAAATGTTGAAAATTTTAAAACAAAATTTACCTGTCACTCGCTAAAACGCCTTTACTTTGCAGACAGGCCACTTCCCTGGTCTGGTACCCAATCAAAGGGTGAGTACTCAAGCCGTTCGCATAATTGTTGTCCATGGAGGTACAAGGGAGCCAAGCCATGTACTGATAAATGAAAGACGCGGTACAGTTGACGCAGGGCACCATGTCCGACAGCTCCGGGCAGTGGCTCCCTCGATGCCTAGGGGGGACGATGACCACACGTGTCCGTGTTTTGTTGGCCAGCATGCAGGTGGAGCTGCATTCGGTCCAGTTGAAGTAGTCGCTGACCACGCAGTCCTGTCGGCAGAGCAGCTCGCAAGTTTCTCTGATCTGAGGCATGGGCTCGACCAGCAAGCACCTGGAATTGGATACAACCACGGGGCTGTCTCGTCGTTCACACGTAACATTCCGGGTTCGTATCCCGCTGTTTCTGCCACAAGCCTTGTTATCTGCGGACATTAATTACAAGAGTTGCTTTTCTGAATCAATATTTATTTTAGAGTTAGTAATTAAAAAGAAAATCAACTCTTTCTAATTTAAATCAACATGTTCAAACAAGGAATGCAGAATATTTATAAGTATATGTACCAGAGGGCTGGAGAGCTTAAGGTTGTCCATGTCACGCAATACTAAGTGTATAGTGCAATGTTGTTTTAATGGACCTCATTCACCAATCGTAAACAAACAACATTTAGCACGTAGTGCTCTATATCTTCTATATAATTTACGATCTTACGTTTAATTCATGATCTTTGTCACGTGACAGTTTTTTTCGTTGTTTTATCAATAAGATCACGTGACTAAATGTTGTTTGTTTACGATTGGTGAATGAGGTCCATTGAATGGATTATAAACACCGTGTTTACATTTCAAGAAACAACAGTAAGTTTCTAATAGAACTAAAAATAGCCGATGGAGTTTAAATTAAGCAGGGATCTTTCCAATAGAAGGTTTTGTTTCTTTTACAAAGCTTATATTAACTCAGTCTGTCCGTCTGTTTGTCTGTCTGTCTAGGCAAACGTTTATACAAGTTATTTCTCCGACACCCAATCTTAGATCAAGCAATTTGAGATACCAAACAAAGAAATTAATTGCCAATAGTTAATTAACTAATTTTTTAAAAATTGATTCTTGTGTTGTCGGGTATAAGAAGTAATTGTGCAAAATTTCAGCTTTATCCGAGATTGGGTGTGGGAGAAATAATGTGTACAAACTTTTACCAGACAGACAAAGTGAGCTGATATAAGCTTTGTAAAAAATGGTAAATTTCGAATGTCATATAGTTTGCAATATGAACTCTACCTAAACAAATATTTCTATAATCTACGCACAATTTTGTGAGTGTAAAAGTCTGAAATTTTACTAAAAGTTCTAGTTTAAAGACACTGAATCAATGTATAGTACAAATTCAGACGTATCAATTCTAAACTTGTAATCTAATAATTTTAGAGTCCCACAACATGTACATCCTGACTCTGCTCTGTCTTCTATCTAAACAGTTTTGACAAAGGGGCACAACTAGTGAACACTTATGCGTGAAGCAGAACCCATTTCAGTTTTAGAGAGGAAAATTTCACAGATAATTTGGTATTCATTGGCGTTAAGAGGCTCTATTTAGAAGTCAATCTCACGGAGTTCGAGAAACAGTACCCACTTCTCTCCCTTGAAATACCCTTCAGCGAAAATCCGCCCGCCCCCTCCCCCGAAAAAAGAGGCACTCGAAGGACCAATTTGAAATCGATTTGGAGGAATTTAGTGTTGCCAAGTTTACTGACCAATTAGAGGGGGGGGGGGGGAAGGCCGAGTAGTTAGGGCTGTACGATTGAGGTGTTAGGACGTTTCACCCAAGGGACTTCTCAGACAGATGTAGGGGCTTGACTTTTTATTTGAAGTAGAGATCTTCACCATGAAGTCCTCAATTCTATTTTTTTGTTTTCATTCTATTTCTCTATTGTAAAAATGTTTGTTGATTAGTAAACAGATTAACAATCAGACATAATATATTAATTTCAATCAGGGAAGGTTGTTGAACTAGAACTATCGCCCATTGTAGTAACAACGAAATTAAGTAATTTACATAGATAAGACTTCAGCTTGGTGTTGACCCATCATCAAGGCGAACTGGTCCTTTATACATTTAGGCTGGTCGGAGGACATCCAAATGGGACATTTTCCAACGTCTAAGGGGCCACTTTGATTTTGAGACAGGCCCCTTGTGGTATAAATATTTTCATAAAAGGGGCCCACGGAAAGTATAGATAGGCCCTCACATTACATTGTAAAAAAAAGGTTTTCTACAGACTTTGCATTGTAACACTAGGTTAACACATTTTCTTAATATATGGCCTCCTTTAGGCATGAAGCGACTCTTAATCAACTCATGGAAATGAGATGAACACCTGGGCATCAGCTGTTGCCGGAACGATGTCGCCCACACATCAGTTCCCCCCTCTCCACGCAGCTGATGTATCCAAAAGAACGGCAAGTGCGGATATAGTTTGGGGTTAGCGGTGTCACAGAATTTGCAAGGCTGTAGCACTAAGGGCTGCAATCTTCTTAAGGGTTGACGGCTCCTGAATTTTTCACCAGGCTTGACTCCCAAAGCAAGGCAGCGAAAGGTTTGAATTCAGAGTCTTCCTTCTCCAAGGTGAGTAGCTTGCCATGGCTAACGAGCCCCTCCTGCCCGAAGTTTACTGGTTTTGGCGGTTAATCGTCTTCACCCCTTCTCCTATTAATAAAAACAGTTCCGCCGGACTCAATATCTGAGCCACACATGAAGGCCAGGAAGTAGACTGGTTGTCAGAAGCAATATGAGAGGCATGTTATTAAGAAGCCTTTTATAGGTAGTGAAGTGCTTATATTTATAGCAACTTCCGGCAATGACAACCTTGAGGAACCACTTATACAAATAAATATATTAACCTATATCAGTATTCTGTGCATCTAATGAGCTATGATCTCCAGTGCAAATACTAAGTGATTAACAATTAACTTAGAGCATTCTTTGCACACAAATATATAGAATACTCAGATGATAACAAAGTGTTCAAATCAGAATAATTAAATAGCAACTGAAGAGTTTCTTATTAAGTTGGCTATTGATTTAATGGTAAGAAGAAATACACTAGGCTGCATATTGAAACATTCTATAGAATACAATTCAACTATTGTCTTTATTATCTTAGAGGAGTTAAACCATTTTTTTTTCAATTCTTCTCTAAAATTTTTCAGAGAGAGAGAGAGAGAGAAAGAAAGATACTTAAATAAATAATAATTATATAATATATATTTAACTCCTCTAAGAAGAGAAAAAGACAATGGTCCTTGTGGTCTATAGGGCAGATGATGTAAAAGTCATCAGTTTCTGTGGTCCACGGTTAACGAGGGTGTCATGTAGCCAGCACAACGACCAAACGTCTTTACTTTTCCCCAACTAATGTCAGGTACGCCCTAGAGATGGGTGGACTCAGAGGCGCCCAAACATCCCATAATAAAAATCCCAAGCGTTTAAAAGCTAGGCCACCGCTTATGTATATAAGAAAATTAAAATTATTTAATAAACTACTCTGAAATAAGAAATGCAGTTGAAAAAAAAAAACCACAAGTTTTACTCTTTATAAATCTCCTTATTATTTGCGAGTTAAATTCTTGTGTTCTCTAGATAATAGACGCCATTGAAATGTGCCAAACATATCAATTCTGTCCAAGATATGAACAGCAAATTCATTGTTTAGATATTCCTTCTCTCGTGTGCGTCTCTATCCCAGTGGTGGGCATGTATCTAACAGAGCCAGAAATAATCTCAATAAGATCTTACCTGATTCCAATCTGCAAGAGCTCCACTGGGAGACAACCCATTCAACATCGCTGGTTGCCACTGACAACGGGAGACGCGGTACGTTCTGTGACTCCTCTCGCTCGAAGTCATTGCTCAGATCAAATCGGTTGTCCCGGGGCTCCGTGGGTTCCCATTCTTCAGATTTGGGCCCGCCGTGCTCCTGACCTGGCAGTGGGCGCTCCCTGTTGCTCTCTCCTACGCCCTTCAGGACCACGTTCTCGGAGCAAGGCTTGATGCAGGACTTTCTGACAATCGGCTTGAAGTCTGCTAAACAACGAAATAATGCTTTGGGAAGTGTCATTTATAGAACGTTATAAATAAGGCTAAATAAAAATGTCGGTACTTCTGTACAATATCAGAGACATAGAGGGTCACTAAAACAAGTTTGGAAAAATTCCAGACCTTTGTTAACAGATGCCAACGACAGATATTAGGAATTAGGTGGCCGTAAAAGAAACCTAATGTTTATTTATGGGAAAGAACTAGGCAAAAACCCATCGCCCAAGGTATCCAAAAAGCAAAAAGTGAAGCTGGATAGGACACACCCTGAGAAAACTAGCTACTAATGTTGCAAGTCAGGTATTTGATTGGAATCCGCAGGCACTTGACTGGAATCCACTAAAAAGGAAAGTGACCAGACCAAATACAACTTAGAAGAGGTCAGTCATCAGTGAAGCCGAGGATACCGCAACGACTTGCAGATGAAGAAAGCTGCTCAGAACCGAGTTCGGTGGAGAGCCGTGGTTGCAGCCCTATGCTCCCCTAGGAGTTGAAATGAGTAAGTAAAATGTCATAGAAGAAAGCCAAAACTAATGCTTTCAAAAGTGTCCCAACCAGAACGTAGTCAGCTATTAAACAGATGTGTTTGTTTTATTCAGCTAGAACCGCTGTCTTTGTTGTATTCAAAACATTAAACTCAATGCGCGGATTTCTAAAAATAATTTCTCTGTTTCCCTCTGAGCTTTCTCATTCTTTATGACATGCCCCGCAGCGCTAAATCTTGTTTGCAGGTGTGAAATACTATCTACATCCAGCTTTGAACTGACGGCGGTGTGAACTTAATCTAGATAGTCATGGTCGCCATTCTTTCGCGTCCTCGGTTTTGACATTTTTAAAATCTGTAACACATTTTTATGGACAGTTTAGAGACTAAATGGCAGCAATAAAAGAGTTAAAATATGTTTTATCGTTTTGATAGGATTTTAATATGATTTATATTTTGTTTGAAGAGTGGTTTAGAGGCGAGAATCTTATGACGGGAAGAAAAAGTCTGCTGACATGAAACATTGGCAAACTATCTGGACGCTGGTCTTTTTGATAGCTCTAAACAATTCTCTAGATTCTAGAAGCATTTAGATAGTTAATTACACTTTAAACAAGCGAGATAGAAAGAATATTACAGAATTATAAAAAAACAAAACAAAAAAACAAAAAAAAATATAAATGCAAAATATTTTTTTAAAAAGCGTATTTAAGAACTCACTCTTTTTCAGTCCTATTTCTCAATAGTGTAAGATCTATTCCCTTCTTCGATATCAAACAAAATTAATTAATAAAAAAATAAATTGTAAATTTTCCCGTTTACAACTTCCGATCTATACGGCAGATGATGTAAAGGTCATTATAACTTTTTAATTAACTAATTGGCCAATTTTTCGATAGGTCCTTGTATTGGTAGGAACGATGAATAAGAGAGCAAAGTCTCAATTTTATTCGAGAATGGGAAGTCTGAGCACTAAAGTGTTAATTCTAGGTGTAAATTATGAAATTAAACCATTATAACTTATAACAGGGCTCCCACCGCATCTTGATTTTCTAGGAGCTTCTGAAAATTTCCAGAAATCGCAAAATATACATGAAAGTCCTGGAAATCTCCTAAAATGAATAAAAACTCCGAAAAACAAATCTTCTTTAAAATAGACAAAATTGTCATTTTGGGGTGCCATTCAATATATAAAACGTCAATCCTACGCGCCATTAAAAAACGGTATTGTCCGCTTTCATTTAATAAAAATGTAAAGCAAAGACGAATTTATTTATAATACAAAATCTTGATTATCACTTATTATCCTTATCCCTACCCAGACTGGGCCCGCTCTACCAGTTTCGAATAGGGCCCCGTAATTGTTAGTGCCGGCCCTATCACCTTTACTGTCCGAACAAGTGTCAGGCAACCATTTCAACTGGGTGGACTCAGGTCACGGTCAGGTACGTCCACAACACTTTCTTACAGTTTTTTTTTTTTTGAGAAACAGAAATCTTGAAGAAATCTATAATTCAATAAACACCAAAATTCATGGCAATACAAAAAATATCCAATACAAAAACATGAGATTGATTCTACTATTTTTTTTAAGCAACCAAGAAAATCAGAACACCAGAAGGGAGCTTTGGATGAATAGAATTAATAGAATTCACGGGGACAACTAGACAGACTGAATAGACTAAATAAAAAAAGCATCGTATAACACTTGAACACAGCTACCATCTCTTGTAGGACATTTTCATGAGAGATGCCTTTCCAAAACACCCATTAAACCTCTGTTACATCAGATCTGAACGAAGTGGTCGTCTCCTTTCCATTAGGACTAAAACAGAAAGATTTTAAAACTCCTTCATCCCACTTTCGATCAGAGTGTTACAAGATCATCTGTCATCATCGAGAAGTACATAGAAGTCCAATTCATAAAGCGCTGGTTGTGAGTGTGTAAGTGTTTCATGTGTAAATGTTGTTCGTACTTGCATCTATATTGTTACGATCTTCTCTATCAGGCCTTCTGCAAACACTACTTAACAACACAACAGCACATCTAACACAAGAACTTGACAACAAGAGCTTCAAGTAACAAAGTGGCGGTTTAATTACAAATACATCGACAGCCAATTCAACACAGTTGGCTACATCAAATTTGGATGGCTACCTGGTCGTGCGGTTTGCGAGCTGGACTGTCGTTCAGATTTATCGATGGTCCAGGGTTCAAACCCTGCCCGCTCCCATCCCCCGTCGTCCTGCGTGAGGTTTGGACTAGGAAGTAATTATCTTCAACCTTGAAGGAACATCCGAAACATGTAAAACAAACAAACAAAAACAAACAAATTCAAATGCTTTTTTGTACTTAACAGAACTGCCTAACTTAACATTACTAGTCTCTCTAGCTCGTACAGCTACATTCTCGAGAACTCACAAGGTACCACACAGTCCTCACTGCCTTGCTGTCCTGGACTCAACTGTCTATTGTTACACACTGTCGCTAGTCCGTGAAGGCTCTAGATCACATGACCACAACATGGGTCATATTTGCGTGAACTAGCATTGCTGTCCCCTGTCTATCGACAGCCGTTGACCTGTGTGGTTGGCCTGAGTCGTGTGTATCAGTAGGCCGCACACACATTAACCCTTTCAGTCCGCCACTGGAGTTACTACAATATTGTTATTGTTACAGTAGTTACGCTGAGGTGGTCAATTGTAGTCAACCTTAATTTCCATTGGACCAATACAAATTCTCTTATGTAACTTATCTTAAATGTTGAATCGATCCAACAGTCGATAATTTAAAAAATCGTCCTTTTATTGTGTTCTTCTAAGAGTCAATGGTATATTTGAAGAAAGCATTTCTTGACCTTATGCACAGAGAAATAACATGTTAGACATTTTAAAAAATTATTTTCTACAGCGCATCTCTCATGATAAAGCTGGTTCAAGAGTGCTGTCTTCCAATCTCTTTTGTGGACCTAAGAGGCGAGGATATTTGGAAGGTTTCTTTGCTGTCTTTAGTCACTCGGAATTCGAACTCGAGCCCCCTGGATAGGTAGCTAAGCGGTCAATGCTTCTCAGCCGTACATTCTTGCTTTGAATCACTTTGTTTTAATACTGAACCAATTTTTTAACCATTTCTTGTTGGATTTTCTTTCTTTACAATTCCTAATTTTCAGCTTGCGAATTCTTCATGGGGATAAAATACAGGATTAGCTTTTTCAGAAAAAGATTGAACTATTACTCTTTACCAACTGTTATGTAGTGTAGGTGCGTGTTGATGATATAAAAATGAAAAAAAGGGGAGCGAATGGTTATGGTTGTGTAGGCTGAAGAGTTTCTGATAAAATCACGAGCTGGTCTGTCGTAATTGAAGTGAATTAAATGGTCTGGTGTGAAAGCTGAGAGGAATAGACTTGAGACAGAAGTGAAGTGTACTTTAAGTGAGTTACATCTTGATGACATCATCATTTAATTTGTATTTTACAGATATCTACTTTCAAGTTGTAACTCTGTCTATTGTTAAAAAAAAATGTTAAATTTAGTTTTCTAAAATCTAGAAGTTTGTTCAAGTTTATTTAATATTCCTAACAAAACATCTAAAACGTTCACATCGGTTTAGTTGTACTGGTTGTTTGGAGCTATAAACCAACGATCAAGTGACGACAACAGACTCATATTATCTGGCATAATAAAACTTCCCAGGCAGAAAGACATTTACTAAATAGACTAATTTTAAAAAAGGCCCATACACAGCTAGCATCTCTTGAAAAACTTATCATGAAAAATGTCTTTCCAAGCCACACACTATTCTTAAAGACAATCTGCGCCAATTAAGCCACGGTTAAATCAAATCTGGACGAAGTGGTCGGCTGCTCTCATGTAAGGCTAGAACGAATACATTTAAAAAGCTCCTTTATTCCTTTTTCAGTTAGGGTGTTTCAAGGTCATATGCCGTCCTTGAGAAGTACACAGAAGCCTAATTCAAGTGATGAGTGTGTGTGAGTGTGGATGTGTGAATGTTGTACGTGTGTACATCACATTGTTACTGTTATAGTTGTTATGTTTAGGTGGAAAGTTGTAGTCAAACTTTCATTTCATTTGTTCTGACCAATAAAAATATCTTATCTTATCTTATTTAGGGAAAATGAAGACTTGATGTTGTCAACTACACCTTCTAGTCAAAGTTTTTTAAAGACTGTTTGAACACCGTTAGTTTGACAGAACACATTTCTGTGAAAAGCATTGTCTAGACTACGGGGGGTCTCTACGCCTAGTGGCCCAGTCATTATTACCTTCTTCGCATCTGTCACTGGCGACAGGCCTGCCATCCGACTGTATGCACCATACGTCACGATACTGACTGCCACCTGCTCCACATCGTTCATGCTGACACTCGCTCCAGCCTCCTGGAAGATGAATAAATAGACGCACTTTTAAAAGTGAATAGCAAATAAAGAGGGATCGAAAGCTAGCATTACTTTGGTTACTTTGTAATAGTTGATTATATAAAAACTTGACATATATTACTTTTTGCAGATCATAAATTAATTTAAAACTTTCCATAGAGCCAATGTAGATATCTATCTATCTATCCATCTATCTATCTATCTATCTATCTATCTATCTATCTATCTATCTATCTATCTATCTATCTATCTCTATCTATCTATCTATCTTATCTATCTATCTATCTATCTATCTATCTATCTATCTATCTATCTATCTCTATCTATCTCTATCTATCT
Organism: Biomphalaria glabrata; assembly: GCF_947242115.1. Lineage (NCBI taxonomy): Eukaryota > Metazoa > Mollusca > Gastropoda > Planorbidae > Biomphalaria > Biomphalaria glabrata. The sequence continues at coordinate 33,850,044 of NC_074721.1, forward strand.
CTATCTCTATCTCTATCTATCTATCTATCTATCTATCTATCTATCTATCTATCTATCTATCTATCTATCTATCTATCTATCTGTCTATCTATCTCTCTATCTATCTATCTATCTATCTATCTATCTATCTATCTATCTATTTATCTATCTATCTATCTATCTATCTATCTATCTATCTATCTATCTATCTATCTATCTATCTGTCTATCTATCTATCTATCTATCTATCTATCTATCTGATTGTTTGTCTGTCTGTCTCTCTTACACTATCTGTCTATCTGTCCATCACTGTCTCTCTCTCTGTCTTTTTCATACTATCTTATTTGTTTTTATTATGTCAACTCAATTAAAATAAACAACATCGCGGTCACTTTATTATTGTAATAACATTGTACTTGTCAGCCGATAGCAGACTGATGACATTTTTAGTAGATATAAAGTAATAGACAACAACACAGGCGTATACAGCTTAACAGACTAGCTTGACAGCTTTCATCATAAAAACAATCCCCTGTTGATATATACAGCTACCATAACACAAACCATCCACTGTTGATATATACAGCTACCATAACACAAACCATCCCCTGTTGATATATACAGCTACCATAACACAAACCATCCCCTGTTGATATATACAGCTACCATAACACAAACCATCCACTGTTGATATATACAGCTACCATAACACAAACCATCCCCTGTTGATATATACAGCTACCATAACACAAACCATCCCCTGTTGATATATACATCTACCATAACACAAACCATCCCCTGTTGATATATACAGCTACCATAACACAAACCATCCCCTGTTGATATATACAGCTACCATAACACAAACCATCCCCTGTTGATATATACATCTACCATAACACAAACCATCCCCTGTTGATATATACAGCTACCATAACACAAACCATCCACTGTTGATATATACAGCTACCATAACACAAACCATCCCCTGTTGATATATACAGCTACCATAACACAAACCATCCACTGTTGATATATACAGCTACCATAACACAAACCATCCCCTGTTGATATATACATCTACCATAACACAAACCATCCCCTGTTGATATATACATCTACCATAACACAAACCATCCCCTGTTGATATATACATCTACCATAACACAAACCATCCCCTGTTGATATATACATCTACCATAACACTAACCATCCACTGTTGATATATACATCTACCATAACACAAACCATCCCCTGTTGATATATACAGCTACCATAACACAAACCATCCCCTGTTGATATATACATCTACCATAACACAAACCATCCCCTGTTGATATATACATCTACCATAACACAAACCATCCCCTGTTGATATATACATCTACCATAACACTAACCATCCACTGTTGATATATACATCTACCATAACACAAACCATCCCCTGTTGATATATACAGCTACCATAACACAAACCATCCACTGTTGATATATACAGCTACCATAACACAAACCATCCACTGTTGATATATACAGCTACCATAACACAAACCATCCACTGTTGATATATACAGCTACCATAACACAAACCATCCCCTGTTGATATATACAGCTACCATAACAAAAACCATCCCCTGTTGATATATACAGCTACCATAACAAAAACCATCCCCTGTTGATATATACAGCTACCATAACACAAACCATCCCCTGTTGATATATACATCTACCATAACACTAACCATCCCCTGTTGATATATACAGCTACCATAACACAAACCATCCACTGTTGATATATACAGCTACCATAACACAAACCATCCCCTGTTGATATATACATCTACCATAACACAAACCATCCCCTGTTGATATATACAGCTACCATAACACAAACCATCCCCTGTTGATATATACATCTACCATAACACAAACCATCCACTGTTGATATATACAGCTACCATAACACAAACCATCCCCTGTTGATATATACAGCTACCATAACACAAACCATCCCCTGTTGATATATACAGCTACCGTAACACAAACCATACACTGTTGATATATACAGCTACCGTAACACAAACCATACACTGTTGATATATACAGCTACCGTAACACAAACCATCCCCTGTTGATATATACAGCTACCATAACACAAACCATCCCCTGTTGATATATACATCTACCATAACACAAACCATCCCCTGTTGATATATACATCTACCATAACACAAACCATCCCCTGTTGATATATACAGCTACCATAACACAAACCATCCCCCTGTTGATATATACATCTACCATAACACAAACTACCGTCTGTTGATATGTGTAGCTACCATGACACAAAGCATCCCCTGTTAATATATGTAATATATACACTAATATATATATATATATATATATATATATATATATATATATATATATATATATATATATATATAACATCACACAAACCATCCCCTGTTGATCTATACATCCACCATTACAAAAAAAAAAATTATATTTATATATACCATCACACAGATCATCCCATGTTGATATTTACATCCACCATCACACAGATCATCCCATGTTGATATTTACATCCACCATCACACAGATCATCCCATGTTGATATTTACATCCACCATCACACAGATCATCCCATGTTGATATTTACATCCACCATCACACAGATCATCCCATGTTGATATTTACATCCACCATCACACAAACCATGGCGTACATCTTCATCTACCACAGCCACCACGATTCGTCATCGCCACCTATACTTTCATTATCTTCAACCTTTCTCTTTGCTCGTGAGCCCTAGAGGAAGATGTATTCATCCGCACTTAACACTAGAGAAGTGTATTGATCAAGTTCTTACAATGAAATCAATGTGAATGCGCGATGAAATAGAAAACCCTCCATTATTTCACAATCTCGAAGGCCAGATCAACGACACACGTAAGACACATATTTAGACCCACACAGACATCAAGTTGGCAATCTTCTGGAGCTCGCTATTTAATATCTATAGTTCATGCAATTCAATTTTTTTTCCTAAGCAATATAGTTATTTAATTTTATTTATTTTTTTTTTTCATTAAAAAAAATATATATTAAAAAAAACTTTTAAAGAAGAAAACATCAAAAATACTTTAAAAAAACAACGTATACAGCGTTTTGTTTTCTTTAATAAGTAAATAATTAATTTTTTTTAATAACGTCCCCGTTCCACCTCCTGGGCCCCGAAAAAGACTCCTGGAAAAGCGAAGTATATATCCACTACACTTTTATAATATTCCAAAGAAAGGTATTTAGATCTTAGAAAACGGTGTACAAAATGCACCTTAATATTACTTTGGTTAGGGTCTACAGGCGGAAATTCCCGATGCAGTCCCGAAGACATAAATGCAATCTGTTCAAGATAAATATTTCTAGTCCTCCAGCCAAATTTCTTTTTCATCTTTTTTGTTTACTTTAAAAAATTATGTTGGTCAAACTAAAGTTTTCCTTTGTGTGTCCAACGAGATAGTAATTCTTTCCTCGACGATATACAACAACTGCCCAACTTCTAGTAAAATCGTTAGAGCTGTTTTCGAGATCCTAGCTCAGTTTTCACCCATGTGTTTTCCCCCCCGAAGATTTTTAGATTCCATGAAGCCAGGAGGTTTAAAGAGGTTTTATAAAACGTAAGAAATGAAAAAAATAGGACAATTTTGACAAATTTTGAAATTAATAGACAATATATACAATGTCAAGGACGCTGAATTGAATCATCACTGAGGCTAAATGTTTTTATTCGCCATGGATGCAAACTTCCAATAACCGATTTTTAAACAGGTAAAACATTTTAAAATTATTATTATTTTTTTTAAGGTGATGGGGAATTTACACATGTATTTGGTTACTTAGCCATACATAAGCAAATCTTTGTTATTTCCATTCTAGAATAAAACAGTTTTAAAGATTTTCCTTCAAAAAAAAAAAAAAAAAAAAAAAAAAAAAAAATATTTGATTTAATTCAGGTGGCGAACCCTTATTCGATTATGTATTAGTACGTTTCTTACATGGACATCTAGATCTAGGCTAACGCTAGACCCAAACTTCTGATTTAGCACTCTGACGATCTAATCTAGATCTACTCTTAGACCTTAAATCTACGTGTCATCTAAATCAGATTTACGTCAAAATATAAGAAACGCTTATAAACGTCAATAAAAGTGAAGCAACGAATTTAAAAATCCCAGTCATCGCTAAGATTCGAACTTGGGCCGCTCGGTTCGGAACACTAGCGCTTTACCACTCAGCCACCGCGCAGCCATTTGTATTATAACTAAGATTAATTTTTTTAAAAAAGGTAAGAATATTAAACAATAAAGATTAGAAAAAGGTTTACTAATAAAAATACAAAGTTATGGCAGTAAAATAAGACTTTTGAAAGATCACTGGTGTCAATTGCTAAACGGACAGAAAGGCAACTACCAGCACAGTGTTGTGGAACACTTTAGAGCAGGACAATACACACAGAAAATCTCTGGTCATTCACTGCCCCCAAACTCGTCCCCGGACGTCTTGACCAAATCTTGCTTCTGAATGAACTTTATGGCGAGAGAGTGAGGTCGACGTGTTGCGCGAATCCTCCTCACTTTAATCAAATTTTTCAGCCCGTCATCCCTCCTTCCCGCCCCCAAAGAAAAGCAAAGTCCTCAGCCCCTCTGAATGACAAAAGTTGTTATCATCAAACCTCGATGGACGAACTAGATTTCAGCTGCAATTAAAAAGTTGAAAACGTAGACACGTGTTTCCACAGAACTAAAAAGGGCACGCAGTCATCAAAGGCTTTATCCAGTGACAAAGTGTATCAATTCTTCCATATTTCAGACAACGCTCTGACTAAAAACACACATTCCCATTAACTCCACCGAATGTTAAAACGAAGGGGAGACTTTATTTTGTTACAAACAATATGGCGTGATGATCACTTTTCTCCTTGGCAATAGTTTCACAAGATTGACATTTAACATCGAATCAAACAGTCAAGACAGACACGAACTATATTTTTATGTAGGTGGCATGTAACATAATTGTACACTCAGATCATCTGTTGGACGTGTGGGCGTAAAGCACAGATATTGTTCAACTTGTCCAGCTGGCAGGGAGCTGTGAGATGATTAGAAACATTTTCTTTCAAGATGTCATTCATGTTATTGGAAGATGTCATTCATCTTATTTAAAGATCTCATTTAGGTTATTTAAAGATCTCATTTAGGTTATTTAAAGATCTCATTTAGGTTATTTAAAGATCTCATTTAGGTTATTTAAAGATCTCATTTAGGTTATTTAAAGATCTCATTTAGGTTATTTAAAAACGTCATTCGTGTTCAATTAAGATTTCATTCATGTTATTTATAGATGTCATTTATGTTATTGTAAGAGGTCGTTCATGTTATTGGAAGATGTCATTCATGTTATTTAAAATGTCATTTATCTTATTTATAGATCTCGTTTATGTTATTTGAAGATTCGATTTATTTAATTTGAAGAAGCCATTCGTTTCATTTGAAGATGTCACTCATGTTATTTAGAGATGCCAATAATATTATTCGAAGATGTCATCCATGTTATTTAAAGATCTGATTCGTGTTATTTGAAGATGTCATCCATGTTATTTAAAGATGTCATCTGTGTGATTTGAAGATGTCATCCATGTTATTTGAAGATGTCATGTTATGTTCAGAGACAAATATTTATGACGTTCGCTTGTTGATATTTTTATTCTCTTAGTTTTGCAGTTAGGATAGAAAGTCCAAGACAGAAATGTCCAAAACAGAAATGTTCAAAACAGAAATGTCCAAAACAGAAATGTCCAAAACAGAAATGTCCAAAACAGAAATGTCCAAAACAGAAATGTCCAAAACAGAAATGTCCAATAAAAAAATCCAATATAAAAACGTTCAAACCAGAAGTGTCCAAAACAGAATATTAAATATCATCATCATCATCAAACTCCGTTTGAGTGAGGGCTTGAGAGGCTCAAATCCTCTCTTGCAAAAGCCCTGGACAGAAACCCTGCTGTCTTGCGTAGTGCATGAATGTCGCCATAAAGGTCGAGAATTTTGGGTTTCCCAGACCTGTCGAGACGGAGATCAGCAAGTCTGAGGCAGTCAAACAGAATATGAGGCACGCAGCGGGGGCACCGCGAATCGAAATTTGGCCATAGCCGTGAGAAATATGAGCCAACAGGACAGTGGCCTGTTCTGCACTGTGCTATAATAGCTTGCTCAGGCCTGGACAGCCTCCACCACGGGGAAGTGCTGTCAGGGCGCCTCATGCGCTCCCAGACTCCACGGGCTTTTTGGGACTTGTCCCAGCACTCAAACCACTTTTCCATTTCTGTTTTTGTATTATAGCCAGGGCTTGATGAAAGCTTACAGCCTGATCAGTGGGTGGAATTTGCCCTCCCTGGTGGGCCAAAGAGTCTGCGATTGTGTTGCCAGTCACACCTATGTGACTCGGTACCCACTGCATTATTACAGGGGTGCCATAGCGTTGTTTGATGTTATGTGAAGCCATGATGACAGTGTTGATATTGGGGGGCCATGGTCCGGGGCTTTGCAAAGCATGTAGTACAGATTTTGAGTCAGTGACCACAACAATCTGAGTTGCCCTCAAATGTCCCTCGCCGAGTTGAGAGTCAATGACTTTTAAGGCTTCACAGACTGCCATGGTCTCCGCATCAAAACTGCAAACACTACCACATGGTCCAAAGATTTTGACTGTGTGAGAGCCAAGAAAGTCGATGTAGGCTCCATAGCCTGCTCTTCCAGAATCTATTGATGCCGATCCATCGGTGTATGCAAAAATAGCACTGGGCTTGAAGGTATTAATGGTCTCCAGAGCTAGGATTTGAAGGTCGTTAGATGGACGGCTTTGCTTAGTGGCATTAGGGTCTACTAATTTCAAGCGTATGTCTGGGGTTGTTGGGCGACACCAAGGGGGAAGGGGATGAAAGCGTTGAATGTTTTGTCGGTTGGTGGAGAGGCCAGCTTCATCAGATAGTCTAGTGGCATGATGCATAAAAGACTGCATCTGGATACGTCTTCTGTATCTCCAACCATCCACTAGTTTTCTAGCTGGGAGGTATTCATCCAGCCTTTTATACCGCTCATAGCAGGTCAGTACTGACCTTTCCCTCCAAAGGGTTAGTGGAGCTATATTAGCCATTATTTCAGCCGCATTCACTGGACTTATCCTAATCTTAGTGCTTGGGACTGTATTTTATCAAGTTGTTCAAGAGCAGTCCTAGAGCCATAAATTTGCACAGGTAGGCTGTAGTCTATCTGTGATCGGACTGCTCCTAAATACAGGGATCGGAGCATGTCTGCTCGGGCTCCCCACTTCGTGGATGCCAGCTTCCGCACAATGCAAAGTTTCCCTGAGGCCTTTCTTACAACATCCTGGATGTGCTCACACATTTTTAGTTTGCAATCTAAAGTTACACCAAGGTACTTGGGTAGCTTTTCCATGCTGAGAGCCACTCCGTTGAGGGAGAGCTGGAAAGGTTGCCCGAGAATGCCAGTCCCGAGCGTGAACAGAGAATAGACCGTCTTGGAGGTGTTTATTTCTAGCCTCCATTTTTGTGTGTATGAGAAGAGCGTATGGAGGTCTTCTTGTAGCACTTTTTGTACAGAGGTTGCGCTCCTTCCGGATTTCCAAAGGACAATATCATCAGCATATAGCAGCTTTTGGCATTTTAGCTGAGCCGGTAGGTCATTTATGAAGGCCGTGAAAAGGGCGCATGACAGGACGGAGCCCTGGGGGAGGCCGAGCTCAAGGGTCATTTCCCCTGAGACTTCTCCGTACATCCTTGTTCTTATTGTACGCTCTTGTAGGAAGTCTCTAATCCAGTAATATATCCGTCCCCGCACCCCCACGGCTTTTATCTTATGAAGCAAACCAGGCCGCCATACTTTATCATATGCCTGTTTTAAGTCAATGAAGACTGCGTATGTGCTTTCGGTCCTTTGGAATCCATCTGCTACGCTCTGCACAAAGATGTTGACTTGGTCTACAGCGGACATTCCAGCCCTGAAACCAGCCTGTTCTGGAGCTATAAGACGGGCACTCTCAAGGCACCAAACCAGACGCTCATTTACCATTTTTTCAGCCATCTTTCCCACACACGAATGCCAAGAGCACGGCCCTTCCTTTCCCCCCTACATGTTTAAGCATTTCGGGGTAATACCATCCGGCCCGGAAGCCTTTTTAAGCTGGCATTTCCTTATGGCAGCATTAAGCTCGCCTATCGAGAATGGGGAGTTCATCGTTCCCTCAGCACTTTCGGTCTGTGGTTCCTTTCGGGCTTTTTTTTCATCAGCTTTGCGAGCTTTATCAATGGCTTTGGACATTGGGGACTTCTTGGCAGCCTTGTTGATCTTGGCAAAATATTTGTTCAACAAGGTGGCAATTTTCTTTTTCGATGAAATGGTTACCCCACTCGGTGAAGATAATGGGGTTGCTGTTTTCGTACGCCCAGCATTTTCGAGATTTCTCAGAAGACTCCAAGCCTTAGAGCTATCCCTTAGGTTTAACCTTGCACAGGTGTTGGTCCGATGTTCTCGTTTTTCCCTGTTAACAGACGTTTGACTAGTAGGCTGAGTCTGTTGTATTTCAGCCTGAGTGTTGGATTGTTTGGGTTCTTTTGGACCTTTTTGTATGTCCTTCTCCGAGCCATAACAAGTTTGTTGATTTCAGCCGTCCAAAAGTTTTTGAATTTTTTACAAGGGTAAGTTCGAGGAATAAACTTTTTAGCCATGCCCAGGATAGCTGTTGTTATTTGACGGTACACAGGGTCGACAGAGCTAGACTCTACATTGATTTTTTCAAGGGCATTGTCGACAGCTGTCTCGTATCCTTTCCAATTAGCCTTACTATAGCACCACTTTCGTGGTTCTTTAGTGGTCTTGGTGTTCATTTTAGAAAGAGTGGCAGTCAGTAATATTGGAAGGTGGTCACTACCAATATCGCCTAGTACTTGATAAGTTATGACAGATTCCAAATTAGCAGAGACTAAAGAAAGATCTGGTCGTGACATAAATGTCCAAAAAAAAATTACCAAAATAGTAAAGTCCAATTTAAAAATGTTAAAAACACAAATGTTTAAGACAGAAGAGTCAAATTTAGAAATGTCCAAAATAGAAATGTCCAAGACAGAAGTAGCCAATATAGAAATGTCCAAGACAGAAATGTCAATATAGAAAAGTCCAAAACAAAATTTTTTAACACAGACGTGTCCAATATAATTATGTCCAAGACATAAATGTCCAATATAGAAATGTCATAAAATAAATGTCTTAGAAATGATGAAGTGTTCTTAAGTCTGTTTTCAAATAGCTCTACGATAGTTTGGTGCACCCTTTAGCACCACAGATTCAATGATTCTCTAGGACAAATGGGCAACTAAGTTGTCGTGATAAAGGAGAGTTGATACGAAGATCAACTGTTACACTTGACCGTCTTTCTCCCCTTCTCTGCCTTTTGCTCTAGTTACAACCTCTTTCGATGGCAGGCCCGTACATTCTTGCTTGTTGTCTTCAAGTTGCCTCTTCTTCTTCTTCCTGGTACTGTTCCATGAAGGAAGCCCTGAGGACCTTGTAGCTATATACGTTTTTTTGAAAGTGGTTAGCAGGACATCGTAGGGTCCTAATTGTCCTGTTTCTTATCTCTTCATTCGTGATGCGGTCTTTGTAAGAGACACCTAGGATCTTTCTGTAGCATCTTAGCTCCATTGCTAGGATCCTCTTCTCGAGATCTGCAGTCAGCGTCCAAGATTGTCTGTTGTATTTATGTGTATTTTTCTGTTGTGTTGTCTTTATATGAGAAACGAGTCCTTGTAATCACAACAAATTTCCGTAAGGATCAATAAAGCAGTCTTAGTCTTAGTCTTAGTCTTAGTCTTAGTCTTACAAATTCATTTATACATTCACCGAAAAATATTTTGTTGTTTTTAATGACTTCCAGTTGGAACCATTCAAGAATAAAAGAGAATACCTCTGACAATGAGCATCGAAATATTTATTGCAAAGTTCCAACATGCTGATGCACTTGTCAATGTAATAAATTGACACATATAAATAGTTTATTCAATCTAATGGGCAGATGACTGATGTACAGAAACAAACTCTAAACTTTATGTTCATTATTTTTATATTCAGATTAATTCTTTATTCTAAATTTTTTTTAAAATTTAAAATTGTTTTACCAAATTTCTCCTATTTTTTTTTAATTTAGCTTCAATTGTAGAAATAGAATTTTTATAAATCTTAAAACGCATTCGCAAAAAGTTTGACTAAAATAAAATCATCAATGTCTAGTATAACACTTTCACCAAGACAGCTTTTTATATCAGATGGCTTTAATGTTTTATGGAATATTAATAGAACTATACCTATTGAAAATTACAAAATCCCACATAAGAGGCTAAGAAAAGAGGCCTATGACCCAAGGATTCCTATGATGATACAGCTAAAATTGAATAGCGCCAATTCTGAGGTTTCCTTTAAAAAATACCAACAAATGTGATTCTTGTAAATTGTTCATTGCATCATCGGACGACTAAACTATAGGCCTACCGTTGTTCTAGTTACAAGAGTTAATGAACCTCTGGGCTCAGTATTTGATGTTACAAGATTTAGTGAACCTCTGGGCTTAGTATTTGATGTTACATGATTTAGTGAACCTCTGGGCTCAGTATTTGATGTTACAAGATTTATTGAACCTCTGGGCTTAGTATTTGATGTTACAAGATTTAGTGAACCTCTGGGCTTAGTATTTGATGTTACAAGATTTAGTGAACCTCTGGGCTCAGTATTTGATGTTACAAGATTTAGTGAACCTCTGGGCTCAGTATTTGATGTTACAAGATTTAATGAACCTCTGGGCTTAGTATTTGATGTTACAAGATTTAGTGAACCTCTGGGCTCAGTATTTGATGTTACAAGATTTAGTGAACCTCTGGGCTCAGTATTTGATGTTACAAGATTTAGTGAACCTCTGTGCTCAGTATTTGATGTTAGATTTAGTGAACCTCTGGGCTCAGTATTTGATGTTACAAGATTTAGTGAACCTCTGGGCTCAGTATTTGATGTTACAAGATTTAATGAACCTCTGGGCTCAGTATTTGATGTTACAAGATTTTTAGACTATTGAATCTCTGGGCTTAGTATTTGATGTTACAAGATTTTTAGACTATTGAATCTCTGGGCTTAGTATTTGATGTTACAAGATTTTTAGACTATTGAATCTCTGGGCTTAGTATTTGATGTTACAAGATTTTTAGACTATTGAATCTCTGGGCTTAGTATTTGATGTTACAAGATTTTTAGACTATTGAATCTCTGGGCTTAGTATTTGATGTTACAAGATTTTTAGACTATTGAATCTCTGGGCTTAGTATTTGATGTTACAAGATTTTTAGACTATTGAATCTCTGGGCTTAGTATTTTATGTTTCAAGATTTTTAGACTATTGAATCTCTGGGCTTAGTATTTTATGTTACAAGATTTTTAGACTATTGAATCTCTGGGCTTAGTATTTGATGTTACAAGATTTTTAGACTATTGAATCTCTGGGCTTAGTATTTTATGTTACGAGATTTTTAGACTATTGAATCTCTGGGCTTAGTATTTGATGTTAAAAAAATGTAGAATAATTAATCTATAGTCCTTGGCTAAGTATTCGATGTTACAAGATTTAGACTAATAAATCTCTGGGCTCAGTATTTGATGTTACAAGACTTTTGGCTATCAAATCTCTGGGTTTAGAATTTGAAGTTTAAAAATGTCGACTAATTAATCTATTAGCTCAGTAGCTCAAATTTAGACTAATAAATTTCTGGGTTTAGTATCTGATGAAATAAAAATTTAGACTAATAAATTTCTGGGTTTAGTATCTGATGAAACAAAAATTTAGACTAATAAATTTCTGGGTCTAGTATCTGATGAAATAAAAATTTAGACTAATAAATTTCTGGGTTTAGTATCTGATGAAACAAAAATTTAGACTAATAAATTTCTGGGTCTAGTATCTGATGAAATAAAAATTTAGACTAATAAATTTCTGGGTCTAGTATCTGATGAAACAAAAATTTAGACTAATAAATTTCTGGGTTTAGTATCTGATGAAATAAAAATTTAGACTAATAAATTTCTGGGTTTAGTATCTGATGAAATAAAAATTTAGACTAATAAATTTCTGGGTCTAGTATCTGATGAAACAAAAATTTAGACTAATAAATTTCTGGGTTTAGTATCTGATGAAACAAAAATTTAGACTAATAAATTTCTGGGTTTAGTATCTGATGAAATAAAAATTTAGACTAATAAATTTCTGGGTTTAGTATCTGATGAAATAAAAATTTAGACTAATAAATTTCTGTGTCTAGTATCTGATGAAACAAAAATTTAGACTAATAAATTTCTGGGTTTAGTATCTGATGAAATAAAAATTTAGACTAATAAATTTCTGTGTCTAGTATCTGATGAAACAAAAATTTAGACTAATAAATTTCTGGGTCTAGTATCTGATGAAATAAAATGTTAGACTAATGAATCTCTGAGCTCAGCATTTGATGATACAATATTTAAACTAATGATACTCTGGGTGTGTCTATTTATCTGGACTTATTTATTTGAATTGGCTGTAGCATTGCAGAGACATTTGTTTTCCAAATCGACTGCGGTAGAAGGTGAATCTGTTACCATTGAAAGCGCTGCTTTCTTGAGACCTGACGTGCTGCCAGTCTGGAGAAGACTTCTGGTTTCTGTTGAGTATTTACTTCTAAACTATTGGGGTGAGAAAACTAGAGATTGGATCAATCTAGCAATATATAGCGTATGTACAGCGTATAAAAATAGTAGTATTCGAAGAAACAGCTGGACTTTCCAATTGAATGGAATATTCACCCTGGCAAGAAACCGTGCTGGAAAGAAGTACATTGATAACTACAAGACGGCCGTTTTACAATTGAATATTCACTCGATATTGATTGAAGATGGTGGAATATTTCAGTGGTATATAGGAACTCCAATATCAGAATACAACGTTGACATTATGGGAAGCCTCCTCGTAATACCTCCGGCTACAACAGTTTTTACAAATTTGGTGCAGACGTCCTCCTTTTCCAGCTACCAGCGAAACAGCTGCAATGGACTAACCTTATACTTGCTACTACTGGTATCGAAACAGCTGCAATGGTCTAGCCTTGAACTTTCTACTACTCTTGTATCTCTGGTACAGCGAATCTATTTGTTTCTAATGATTAACAAATTATATTATGGACTAAAAATACCTGAAAGCTGGCCAATTGGACCATTCAAGACAAGTTGATTGTCCAGGCCAAATTGATCGTCCCCGATGTAAGACTATTGGGATGACTATTATTATGTGCGTAAATTGTATATGATTTTGATTTAAAATACAATTTTGTCTGTCGTGTATAGTATATAAAGAACTACAACAATCTTAAGAACTGTCTAATTGATTTTATGTTTCAATCACGTTTCAATGTTTCCTAATGATTTTGTCTGTCAAGATGTGCGCTTGTGTGTGTGTGTGTGCTTTATTGAAAACAATAAACGTCTTTTTAACAGGCAAATATTACAGTGAATATATTGTTATAAACCTGGTGGTGGCACAGATGGGGGTAGTGGTGTGAGTGTAGTCAGCCGACGCAAATCGCCCCAGGCCAGCGCTAGACGAGCGGTCAACCGTGACGAGTTACGATGGTCAGCCGAGTCGAGTGTCAACATTCGATCGACGGCGGTTAGTGAACAGAGCTCAGGAGCGTCACGAGAGTTTTAGTCATCTGACCACCTGGAAACGTCGAGCGGCGTTCTGTCCGGTTCGAGAAGGCCAGTAGGGACCTTATATAAGAGCGGAGGTATCGCAGTCAAGACGGTCGAGAAAGGGGCTCATTACAGCAAGGTTCACGGCAGGGGTTCAGAGCCCGGTTCACTACAGTCCGGTCGACTACAGCACAGTTCAGCGGTGTGGTTCTGTACGGAGCATTACGACGGTTCAGTGCGGAGTACTGTCAAGTACAGTTGAGACGACTGGCGTCTTGATCTTGGTCTGCGATCGAGTCCGACACAACGAGCCTAGTGTGTGAAGTCAGTCCTGAACTGTTGAACCCAGTGCAAGCCCGGAACGAGACGGAGAGGCCAGTGCAAGAGTAGATAAGGTGGTACGGTGTTATCGGAGAGATATTAGTACAGTGTACGTGTTGCCAATTTTACAGTATTGGCTGTTATTTATTCAACTATTAAAGTGTTACGTTACTTTGGAGCCCTGAGTTGTCAAGTTCTTTAAGTTGGTGGTGTATGGTGCAGTTTGCAGAGAGCCTGGATAGTGAGATTCGTAACAATATATATATATATAAATATATATATAAAACGTACAATCCGAAAAACGGCCAGCTCCTCTACCACCGAAGCAAAAGTCACCTTAACCTGCGATATCTGTGGACGGGAGTGTCTCTCCAAAATAGCACCCCACAGCCACTTGAGGAAGTGTGCTCTGAGATAAACCATAGTCCCATAGTCGTTCTGCGACTTAAGGAGGCCAATAATATATATATATATATATATATATATATATATATATATATATATATATATATATATATATATATATATATATATATATATGTTATTAGTAAACCATAGCCTTTCTTTTTTTTATAAAGTCAATATCCACCGCCACCGCCCCCCCCCCCAAAAAAAAAAAACAACACCTTAGCCTCATGGAGAAATTAAGCAAAGTTTTTAAATATCTTAGTCCTGTCTCTAATTAAAACACATTGCCGTTTAGTGCCCCCCTCCACCTTCTCTATTCCAAACATTCAATTATCAGAACATTAAAATTAGGGGTAGCGGAAAACGATTTCGGTGAATCTTTATGGAGAAATCCTACAACTTGTGTAAAAAAAAACAACAAAAAAAAATATTTAAGAATTCACACACAAATTTTTTTGTTCAAATGTGTATGTGCTGGAAAGTCAGAGTGTTAGATTTTTACTTCCGTGATCTCACAATGTACATCCTAAAGCTAAATTTTTATTATAAACTCATTGACATTAGTAATTAGTTTGTTTTTTAAATTACTTATATGAAAACAATGTACACAAATAAAGACAGAAACCCAAAAAGCTCAACAAAAAATCTCAAGGAACTACTTAGAAACAGACGCCACGTAAATAATGCAATATGCAATCAGTGATGAAGTCTAACAATGTAATTATCTTATCTTATAAAATACAGACGTTACTTCAAAAAAGAAGGTGATTGCGTCCTTCGCGTCATGCATCTATTCATGCATGATAAACCAATGACTTAAATTCTGACTAGTCACTGATAGGGAAGAAGGAGCATGTGTACACATTTGTCCTAGCATCTGGAAGAAGGAAGTTAGAGGGTGAGAAATAACAGCAATGGATCTCACGTCTTTAATTTGTATTAAATATGTTTAAATAATAATTATAACAATAATATTAATGATAAGAAGACATTGTCCTGGGAAACTTGGGAATAACGAATCGGACTTTAAGAATAATATCTTGAATAATAATAACATCTGTAGGACTTATCATGTCATACGCCGGCTTGATAATGTCAAGCGTGTGACATGTCAGCTGTAGGCTTATGAATGTCATTATTGCCTATAAATGTCATTTGTAGAAATAATAATAATAAAAACAACTAATTACGGCATTGTCTTTGATTCCACAGATAGAGAAAGTATTTCACATGATCATACATATTTCACGCCACTTGCAAGGCTTGCCATGTATAGAACAAATTAGGATGTTGTCTGTAGGTCTATTAAAAGTGTCATCTGTTAGTGACATACATTTATTTTAATGTGTTTTTGTGTTTTTTCAGTAGATTCCGCCACCTTTTCTTGAAATAAAAAAAAATGTTATTTATTTTTGTTGTACAATCGCTACTTCATTCAAGTGAAGAGCTCAGTCAATGTAAGTGTAGAAACACATATGTAACAAAATGTCAGCCATCTATAAATAGCCTAAAGGACAGGATCTTACGGTCATGCCTAAATCGAGACAAGATTTGATTGCTTATAACAGTGTTTCCCAAAGTGGGGTAAGCGTACCTCCAGGGGTACAGGAGGACTTTGGAGGGGGTACGCGTTGTACCTTTTAACTGTGCTGATTTTGTATACTAAGTTTTCATGTTCTGTTAAAAAATTAAACTGTTTTGGTGGGGCTAAGGGGTATTCAGCATTACAAAAAATATAAAAGGGTACATATGGGTCAAAAATTTGGGAAACACTGGCTTATAAATGAAGGCTTTTACTTAGTCTCAAACAGACGAACAGTTTCTAATTAACATCTAGTCTCTATCTACTTCTAAATCTAGAATCTAGACTTAATTTTTATTAGATTGACGTAAAAATATAAGCAAAGCTTAGATAATTGAACAATACCCTTTAAACAGCTTTAAATTTAATAAACAACCCAGTTATCGGTACACTACGGCTGACTACACCTTTGAACCCAATTTATAGCCAGATAGAAATTAATTTCATTTATACTTGAAAAATGATATCGGTCCAATTAGAGTTTTCCCCGTGTGGCCGACGAGTCCGTTTGTCTCAGCCGTATACATCAACTGTTAAATTTCTATGAAAACCGTTAGAGCCGTTTTGGAGATCAGCGTCCAGGTTCCTCCATGAAGTCGTGACTTGAATAGAGGTATCGTAATAAAATGAGAATTGAGAAAATTGCATTATCAAAAGTTTTTAAACTTCGAAGAAATCTTGTTGGGGGCTCTTCTCGTGAACACACTTAGAACCACTGTTCTTGATTATTCTAGAACGCAGATGAAACTTGTTTTTTTTTTCAATACCAAAACATAATATGCTTGTTGTTTTAAGCCGCTTTACTGCTATTAACCCGGAAGAATAATTCTATTCATTCATTAACTTTAAGCGCGCGCTGTCACTGTCTGACGTCACTCCCCTTTGATAACATGGATGAGAAGCAAGGCTTTTGTTATTTATTCATTTGGTACAGAGAGTAGAGTGTTTCTACGCTGTCGTTGCTAGGGTAAACATTGCTTCAAATTGGAGGGCTGTTGTTTTTGTGTTTTAAATTGGTAAATCTAAATGTATGCTAGTAGGCAGGTGGATATCAGCATGCGAGAGAGAGAGATATATATATAGGGGGGGGGGGAGAGAAAAAAGAGAGGACTGACACAGACAAAGAGAAGAGACAGAGATCTAGAAAAAGAAAGAAAAACACGGAAAGAGAGAGAAAGAGAGTTAGAAAAAGGGAGGGAAAGAGAGATAAAGAAAGATAGAGAAAGAGAGATAGAGAAAGAGAGATAGAGAAAGAGAGATAAAGAAAGAGAGATAGAGAAAGAGAGATAGAAAAAAGGGACAGAAAAAGATATAGAATATTTTATCCCATAAATACAGAGATAGAGAAAAAGAGATGGGGAGACAGAGAAAGAGAGAAAGAAAGAGGGAGAGAGAAATAGGATAAAGAGGGAGAATGATAAAGACGGAAAAAAAGATAAAGAAAGAAAGAGAACTAAAAAAGAGGTAGAGAGAAACAAAGAGAGAGTGAGAGAGAATTGTGATAAACAAATCATGTACACAAATGAAAACTGAAGTTAAAAACTCTTGAGTGGTCATTCTTTGAGACTTCCGAGAGGGTAAATTCTAGTATGAGCTGTTTTAAATATCAACCATTTATTTGCAGGCCTATATTTTTGCAAGTAGTACTCATGTTGTTTTTTTTTTAGTAACAAACATTTCTTTGTTTTGTTTCATCGCAGACCTCCTTAGACATATCTCTATTTATAAAATAGACACGAACCAATTATTATTCATCTCATTATTGCAGTTCAACTTTAGATCTAGCCTATATATTTATAGATCTATTTTGTTTTACAGTATTTGGGGTTTATTCAGAGCAGAAGATTATTATAGATATATAGATAAATGTTATTTATAACGCTGGCAGATGAAAAACGCCAGAGAAAAAAAGCAAGGCAAACGACACTAGCTCCAGCTGGAATAACCTGCCCAGTGTTCGGCCGAACATTCCGGGCTCTCATAGGTCTCACCAGCCACATGAGGAGGCAAAGCCCTCAGCCCCCTGGATGACAAAGTGGTCATCATCGAACCACGATGGACGAATGTATATTATAAACATATATTATTGTGACCAAGAAGAATGAGAAAGAAAAAAAAAGTCCAGAGAGAAAAGGGAGTGACAGAATGAAAAAGAGACCATATAAATGTGTAAGTAAGGAAGACGCTTAATACTTAACTTGGAAAAAAACAACAGTTTATATTCATGTCTAGTGTTAAACTCTGTCTGTGTCACGTGTCAAGACCACGTGATGTCACTTTAGACTTTGTCTCGTGACAAGAAAATTGGGGCGTTTAGAAAACCAGTTCAATAGCGGGAAAACGTCGCTCTCACTGTCAAGTCTGATTGTCCACTAGTCATGTCACAGACTTACCATATTTGTTACTCTGTCTGATTTCTGTCCGTCTGTCTGTCTGTCTCTCTCTTTCTCACATTAAATGGCAAACGTTCGTTTTCTTTCAGTACGTAGAGAATTATGAGAAAAACTTAGATAGTGCGGTCCTTTTCATACGTATTACATACTATCAGAGAGAATAAAGATTTGTTTATATTGTATTATTATTATATTAGAAACAAACAAGTATTCATTCTCTGGCGCTGCCAGGGTCGAATTTCGTTAAAGGGAAACAAAATTCATCGTAGTCACTTTATCAGTTTCCACTGAGGAATTTTCTGGTGATGTGGGAGGTCTACAGAAGTACCGCCCTCTGACAGGCAACGAGAATGTTCTTGGGAATGTTAAGGGCCTTGAAGGTGTCTGTGAGGTCAGTTGTTATTATCCCCTCGGTTGATATAACAATGGGGTATATTGTTATTTTAGATAATTCCCATAAACGCTTATTCTCCAAGCCAAGGTCCCCATATTTTCGTTGTTTTTTCCAGCTCTGTTTTTTTTAAATTATGAGATAGTGGTAAGGCGATGTCAGAAATGGTAGCGGCTTTTTCTTTTTTATCGATGAGCAGCAAATCAGGGCGATTAAAATATACCATTTTGTCAGTCAAAATAGGCCTATCCCAGTACAGTAGATGATCCGTAGACTCGAGAACTTCCTGTGGTGAGTATTTGTAATAAGGAGGAGTATCCTTAGCGATCAAATTGTGTGTTAAAGCCAAGTTTCAACCTGGTTATGGCGACCTAGGTAGGCAGTTTCCGATAGGGCTGAACATCCTGCCATTATGTGTTCAGTTGACTCACCCACATGTCCACATTTTCGGCATTTGTCAACAAAATTGAGTTTTAGGATATATTTCTCGTAATTTTTGTCATAATTATTCTGTCCTGTATTGCTGTGACAAAGCCTTCAGTTTCAGGGTAGAGATCATGGGCGTAGCCAGGATTTTTTTTCGGGGAGGGTTTTGGAATCCCCCCCCCCGAACTCCCCCCCCCCCCGCCGAAAAAAATTATATATATATATGTGTGTGTGTGTGTACATAATTAATCTTTATTACATTCTGACCCTTTCGGAAGACGTTTATTGTTTATTGTAGACTCCCCGCCCTTGCTAGCAAGGGGGTCTGGGAGAGTTCGCAGCGCTCCCCAGCGCGGGGCGAAGCGCCGCTGCCGAGCACTATTTCTGGTATTGAAAGCCAACAAAATGCATATTCTGAGGTATCTACAGTGCATTATCTTGCTATTAAAAAGTTTTATTTCAAAAAACTAATGTGCTATTCTTACTGACTTAGACCCTCTCGCACCGTTCGGCGCATTTTCCGGCAAGCTGTTTCCACAACTCTTATTTTGCGTAATTCATTTTGTCGGAAAACATGTCCCGCTCTGTCACAACCTTACTAAGGATTCGACTCCCAGTTCGGCATATGATTTCTTTGATTTAGAACCGATCTCTATGACTGACTCCTAAAATCTGTCTTAGCCATCTTTGTTGAGACACATTTAATGATTTTCAATTTCGGCAGAAGACTATTCACACTTAATTAATGGAGCCCAAGCCACTGGTAGAAATTTGTAACCTTTCTTGACTACGCTCTTGGAATTACATGCCTGTATTTCGCTTTAGATTTTATATCGAAAAGGAAAGTTTTTTTCGTCCAATCATCTGTTGAGGGGTTTTAAACTAAAAAATCTCTGGTTTTTTTTTTGTTTTGTTTTTAATTCAAAACCCCATTTAGCTACGATCATAGAATTTGGTGACTGTAGTTTGCTTTAAAATAATATTGAAGAGAAGTTTTCAACTCTAAACGCTCTGTAGGGGAATTTTAAACTCAAAACCATCTGGAGGGGGTTTAAACTTTAAAGAAAAAGCCATCTGGAGGAGGGGTTTTTAAACTCAAAACCCCTTTGGCTACGCTCATAGATTTTATAGTGTGTAATTTTCTTTTTTTTTTATATTGAAGAGATACTTTTTAGCTTCAAACCTCAAATGGAAAAGGGGGGGGGGGGGTTAAACTCAAAACCCCTTTGGCTACGCTCATAGAATTTTGAGTGTGTAATTTGCTTTTTTATATTGAAGATGGGGTTTATCGTAAATTTTGGATGGGGTTTTAAAATCAAAATCTTCCTTAACTGTGCTGTTGGAATTTTGGGATTGTTGTTTGCATTTTTTTGTTTTGTTTTATAGAAGAGGGGGATTTAACTGCAAAAACCTCTGGTAGGGGGTTTAAAATTCAAAACCTCCTGTAGGGGGTTTTAAACTCAAAGCCCCCTGGTAGAGGGATTTGTATCTCAAAACCCCCTGATAGGGTTTTTTTAAATCTCAAAACCCCCTGGTAGGGGGATTTAAACTCAAAACCCCCTGGTAGAGGGTTTTTAACTCAAAACTGCCTCGGCCGTGCTGTGGTAAGTGATGATTTAGTATTAAAATCTCACCTAAAATAACAAAAATCAGTCACTTAATTCCGTCCCCCCCCTGCGGGGTGGGGGGGGGGTATTTCATTTCGGGGGGGGGGGTTTGAACCCCAAGAAACCCCCCTGGCTACGCCCATGGTAGAGATGACCTGCTTTTAGCCATGCTAAGGAAGCACCTTGTCAGTGTTGTCCCCATCTAATAAAACCGGGAATTTTCCGTGGAGTGTTTTTTCTTCCCATTGGCGAATCTCATGCCCTAAGTCGTCCAAACCGACATTAACATCAACATTGTTTAGGTTCAGAGGGGTCGCATAGAGTAGCCAAGCCAAGCCAAGCCAAGCCAAGTTCAAGCGCACTTGGCCTCTCGAACACGCATGCTCGTTTTATGTAACACAAAATCAAGTTTATTAAATCAAACATTCATTTAATTTTGATTTAATCATCAATTAGGAGAGAAAGAGTTTAAACCATTTTTTGGCATTCATGCAGCTCTTACGGTGGCCCTAACGGCCCAATCGGGTACCGGCCCACAGGACATTTGCCCGAATGCCCATATATCCAGTCCGCCCCTGGTGGAATGTCTGTCTGGGTGAAATGTCCATCCGGCTTAATGTATGGTCGTATTTCGTACTGCAGTATTAATAAAATAATAATCCCGCTGTCACACAATATGAAACTACAAGAAATAATACATTGTAAAATAAAAAAAAATATAAATATTACAACACTTAACCAAGTAAAATATGCAATTATATATCAACACTGATATTATCATAGCATTAAATATATACCAGAAAGCCATGCCGAGTTTCTATTCCAACAGCAAGCATAACCCCCATTTTTGTTTATGTCACGTGGTAATTAACTAATTAACTACAGAAAGACTGGCAGACAGTACTGGTAGGTAACGTAATGATAAAAGGTGGTGTACAAAATACAACTTCTGATTGGCTTAGCTTAAGGATAGTTTTAAGGTATGCATTTAAACGTGTTTATATAATGAATAATTGTCTTTATGAAACAGAAAACTTAACGAAAGGAAAACCAATTTTGTAACGTAATTTGATTCTTTAAATAAAATATCACATTATAAGCCTCTGTTGGTAATGGGCTAAATTTTTCTACAAAATAATAAAGTGTTTTCATTAGGCATATATTGTATAACTTAAAAAAAATAAAGAAATCAAGTCTAAAAAAAAAAAAAAAAAAAAAAAAAGAAAGTGTTTGATCATAATCACTTAGAATTGAAATGTAGGAAAATTATCTAGTTTGATTTTCATATACTTGTACAATACGCGTTATTTCAGAAATGGGGTGTGGGGGGGTCAGGGATATCTGATATTGTGTTGATTGTTCTGGGGTAGAGGATCCTTGTATCATTTTTCTGTCTCTAGTGGTTTCAATAGTTAGGTAGTATGTTTTTGCTATTAAATAATATTGCCATTACTATTATTATATTTTTAGGTTAATCACCTTTCAATTGTTTATGATATGATTTAATACTTGTGAATTATGAGAACTTACAAATAAAAATTTTTAAAAGCCCACAAAAGAGGCAAGAGGGCCCATAAAAGAAGCATTTAAAGCCCAAAAAGGATGCAAAGAAAAGAGGCCTAAGGCCCAAGGATTCCTATGATGATAAAGCTAAAATTAAATAGCGCAAATTCTGAGGTTTCCTTTTAAAGCTAGTGTGACCGTAATTGTAAAAGAAATGTCCTCATGGACAATAAAGCTCATTATCATTATTATTATTATATTATAGAGTATTTGTGATAAGTAAGCTAGAACGGCCATAATGATTTTAAACGTAGTTCTGACGTTTATCTCAATAATGGTGCTGCACAGTTCTATGCTTGATGGTCAAGCAAACGTGCATATTGTCCACTGCAAAGGCCAAACTTCAGCACTGGACATCTCTGTGATGGTGCAGATCGTCGGCCCCCATCCTATGGCTTGTCGATGACTCGGTGATGACTCCATGACTCGGTGATGACTCCATGACTCGGTGATGACTCGATGACTCGGTGATGACTCGATGACTCGGTGATGACTCCATGACTCGGTGATGACTCCATGACTCGGTGATGACTCGATGACTCGGTGATGACTCCATGACTCGGTGATGACTCCATGACTCGGTGATGCTTGGCAACATTGACCCGTTTGACTAGTCCAAGTTGAGTTCATTTGTCTTTCTGAAAACTGAGCTGGACATTACTAGTCGCCTTCCTCTGTGCACGAGGAACATCGAAAACTGTCTCCACAATTGTGATGGAAAATATCTTTTGTCTACGCCGATTATTGTATGACCATGTAGTCAAATGGATGACCGCGCCATCGGAAGTCCTCATGACACTCCGCCTTTGTTACAAGTGTACTGGTCACATGATGCTACCCTATTCTTCATATTCACAAGTTACTTGTGGAGCCAACACTAACTCAAAAAGACCAGCTGTTGATTAAAAAAGTACCCCTCCCTCCATGGTCACAATAGCCATCATCTTGATCAGGGGCGGACTGGCTATATGGACATTCGGGCAAATGCCCGGTGGGCTGGTACCCAAAAGGGCCGGTAGGACCACAGAAAGGCTCGCATGGATGCCACCATTGCACGCATTAAATTGTTAAAGGTTTTGTAGTATTCTCTTATAAAAGGGCCCTCTTGTTAAAAAAAAATCTTTTACAGACGCTACACTACAATCTAATACTAATTTTATGTAACATATTTTCTGAAATAATGTAATGAAATAGCCTCATCTGAGAAAATAGTACAACCAGTAGGCTTCCAACTCTTAGAGCCCGCACACTAGATAGTGTTGGCTGGAGTAGAACTTATAAGTGTAAGTACGCTTACATTAGAAAAATATTCTTTCTAGAGATAGTATTGGAGATGCAGCAGGTTCGCCCTTCATCCAGCAAGGAGGTCTGATGGAGCGGTGTAAGGTTTCAAGCAGAATCCCGGTGGAGGTCCGTCGCCAAGCGTTTTCCTGCGTTTTTAGCTTCAGAACTTACATTTTTTTAATAGTTAGAATTGCACAAGGAAAAAACAGTTTAACTTTTTATTAGTTATTGAAGTATTTTCTTATAATACAGCACACTTTTCATTCTAGTAACATTTTTTGAAAAGTCGCAGATGAAATTAAGTCTAATACAAATGAGACAGCACTGGCCAATACAATCTTTTTGAGATTATTTGAAATAAGTAAGGAGAGCCTACGTCTGTGATGGGCCCCACAGTTTGAGAAACACTGCACTCAAACCATGCCACGATGTTTTCTCTATCAAAGCCAGGCGCCTTCTGTTATCTGTGTGTTCTACCTTAAACGTCATAATTATGTGTGCCTCGTCATTGTTTCTAGTGTCTGTAAATTACGTCACTGTTTGTACTGTCTCTAAATCACGTCATTATTTCTACCGGCTCTAACGTGCATCCTTATATCTACCGATTAAAAAAATAGAGTGTAGAATAAATGAGAATTGGACCAGCTCACATCCCGATTACAAGAAAAAAAATACGCCTATTATAATCTATCTCGCCATGACCGACGCATAATTTTTTGACTCAGAACCGGACACAAAAAAACGACACAACATATGTTCCGGAAGTTAACGTCAGGATAAGCGAAACCTGCCCGTGTGAAGCATCACCAGACAATGCTGACGTCCTTCAAAGCTGTATACTATATCAAGAGGCCCGAACAAGATTTTGGCCCCAAAAAACTTCCAATAGAAGAAAAACTATACGGAGAACTGCCTGATCTGGGTATCACTGCGCGGTTTATCCCATATATAGGATCACTGATCTGAACCCTCCGACATGTAGGCCTAAAATGAGAACGAAGAAGAATAATCTATCTATCAATTATTTTATAACCCTTGACAATTTTAAAAGAATGAACACAATTCCATTAAATATTTATTCATAAAATCAGAGCCCGTTTCTTTGGTGTTGAGTGCAGGGTTAGTTCTACAACTTCTCTGGCATACACCGATACCCAAATAGAAACACATCGTGGATACAATTTTAGACTTTTAGGACAAGGTCCACCATAACAGCTCCGAAATCTAGTCTACAAGCAGATATAAAAAAAAAATACATGGACAAAAAAATCAATACAGAATTGCTTCTCTGCAATACATAAGGGGAAAGAAAAAAGACAGTCCTAGGGAAAATGAAGACAAAAAAAAACAAAAAACACCCAAAAACAAAAAAAAAACCCACAAAAAACTCTTCACGTGGGAAGATTGGAAATATCAAAAAGAAAAACAAAATCTCAACTCTAAGGCGACAATGTGTAGTGGGAATTAATTGACTTACTGGCTTTTTATATTCTGGTGAATTATTTGCATGGCTTGGTTTATCTGGGGATGTGCTGTAAGATAGACAGTAGGATAGACAGTAGGAAAGTGAGGCGACTAAGAAAGCTATGTGAATGGAAAGATAACAGAGGAAATACATAGATTAAAATGTATGGAGATATTTAGTACTAGATTTGACAAATGGGCTTTGTTGCGCTTATGCATTTCGTTTCTTTGGTTTAAAAACTAGAATTATGAATTGGGCCGGAAGTACCTTTTTCCTTATATATCTTCTGCATTTTTCAGTTCTATTTTAAGATTAAACTGACACTATTAGGCTATAATTTTAAATGTGCCTGATAGAGAATACAAAATCTGCACAAAATTACGGGGAGTTGGGATAAAAGGCTTCCTAGATGATGTGAAGTGGTCTACCACGATAAGGGGACGTCCATTTACGGTGATCTTTGGGGCTGAAGGTTTTATTGGGTCACTTCTGGAACATGACCTCGCTTTCAAGGAAGTTGACAACCGTCTGGCCATGGCCAGTAGTGCTTTTGGACGCCTCCAGGAGTGAGTTGGCGGAATAGATCGCTCCGCCTGCCTATTAAAAAAAAAATGTCTACTGAGCAGTGGTTCTCTCAACCCTTCTATATCGATCTGAGACATGGGTGTTATACAGAGAAGCAACAAAGACTACTTGAACGCTTTCACCAAAGATGCTTGCCCTCCAACATGGGCATACGGTGGCGACGGGACGTTATGGCGCGAGCCGTTTTGGCGACGGGACGTTTTGGCGCGAGATATCATTTGACGATAATTTAATACGCACGTAACTTTTATAATAATGTTTATTTGACTCTACCATAATATTGTATGTATAGTATGAATTCTAACACCGTTCAGCGTTATAAAGGTTTTGCTTATTTCATGAATATAGGCCTATAATAGGTCAGATTCCTGAATGGTAATGACATGCTATATGTGAGTTCTGCTAATCGCACTGGATGACATTTTTGGATTTCTTTCCAAAAGATTTTGTGTTTTATTTGACATTAGTGTAATATACGAATTAGCTAAGTGTCACACTGTAACACATCTCGCATTGACGCAGGTAGAGATAAACAAATGAAGACAAGACCAGCACCGAGCACTGGTCGTTGGCGTCATGCGTCTGGCGATCATCTCCTTGGGAATGGTCATTACATGTGACACCTATCCCGCCCCCTCTCTTCTGCTCACATTTCACTCCTTGTATATACTCTTTCCTCCACCCCTCCCCTCTCTCACGCGTAAGACGATAATCTGTTTCTAGCACTCCACTTGACATCCCTAGGTGCGAATTTATAATCCTTAATCTTTAATTCCGAGAGCGGCCCAAAGTCTACCCCTCTCTCTCTCAATCTCTTCGCCCCTACGTCTTTATAAGCTCGCGTAGTTTGGACCATTCACTAATCATGTTTGAAGCAGTGAAAGAGTTGTGGCCAGATCTTAACCCTTCATCTGTTTCTATGGACTTTGAGCAGGCTGCTATCGGAGCTCTTCAGTCAACATATCCGTTATGTGCAATACATGGCTGCTTGTTTCATCTGACAAAAAATATGCGAAAGAAATTGGCAGATGAAAATCTTCTTTCAATGTACAACAATGATCCAGAGTTGGCTTTGGCCGCTAGAATGATAGTTGCATTAGCATTTGTTCCCATCGAG
This sequence comes from Biomphalaria glabrata, assembly GCF_947242115.1. Lineage (NCBI taxonomy): Eukaryota > Metazoa > Mollusca > Gastropoda > Planorbidae > Biomphalaria > Biomphalaria glabrata. The sequence goes on from NC_074721.1 coordinate 33,877,003, forward strand.
GACTTGGATATGGCTGTTGAAACTCTGGCAAATGAGTTGCCTTTACATCTTACTCCGATAATCAGCTGGTTGGAGGACACTTATACTGGACGTCTATACCACAGTACAACTCGACGATGTGCTCCTATGTGGTCTGTCTATCAGAGAACACTCAATGGGGATAATCGAACAAACAATTTTGTGGAAGTAGCACATCGGCGACTACAAGTTAAGTTTGGAATGAGCCACCCAACCATATGGATATTCATTGATGGAATACGATCTGTCAAGAAAGGCGGAGACCTTATATATGAACAATAATCCGGGGAGACCAGCCGCCTTCTAAACGAAACAAGTATATTGACACAGACAAAAGAATCAATGTAATTGTACAAACTTATCAACAGAGGAACATCATTGAATACCTCAAGGGACTTGCACACAACTTTTTAATGAACCCTTGAAGTCCAGCGACTTAAGCAAATAACCATGGTGTCTATGTATACTTAACTGAAAGTATTTTGAGAAACATGTATTATATTTTTACTTATTATTAGCAAGTGTTTGGTATGTATAGCTGGAGATACCATACAGTCATTTAATAAACCAATGTTAATGTAAACAAATAATTGCATCAATTTTTAGTCTATCATCGTTTCATTTTGTTTTTTATTTCTTTTTTTTTTAAATTTTAAAGTAATATCTTAAAAAACTTTTTGAAAATAAAAGTGTGCCTCTTAATAAACACACATACACAAGCCAAAATGTTTATTAAAGAAAATATGATGTGAAAAACAAACACACATTTACATTTAGTAGGTGAAAAATATGTCTTAACACAAACACTCATGCAAAACATAGATATGAATAATTCTTTTAAAAGAAATAATACAATTAACGTACATAATGTATATCGCGCCAAAACGTCCCGTCGCCAAAACGGCTGGCGCCAAAACGACCTTCGCGCCAAAACGGCGGCGCCAAAACGGCGGCGCCAAAACGTCCTGCTTCGATCCCGTATGGGGGACGAAGGTATGCCAAAAGCAAATATCCATGTTTAGTCTAGTATAATATATAAGTCTATGGTCTGTGGTTTTGTATTATATAATTTTCGTAACTTCTTCTATAGAGAAATGACTTTTGTAATTTCTTTTTCCTGAAAATCTGGGCTATTCGCGTCTGACACATATATAATGTTTATGTGCAGCAAACAAAGCCCATTGGAATGCAGAGAGAGAAGAATAGATCGATGTATTAGTTCTGATAAAAGCTACTTTGTATGAAAATGTTGACAAGTCTTGCTCAATCTATTACTTGTTTCAGTCCGTCTGTTTGTCTCTTTGTATCTATCTTATCTATCTATCTTATCTATCTATCTTATTTATCTATCTTATCTATTTATCTTATCTATCTATCTTATCTATCTATCTTATCTATCTATCTTATTTATCTATCTTATTTATCTATCTTATCTATCTATCTTATCTATCTATCTTATTTATCTATCTTATCTATCTATCTTATTTATCTATCTTATCTATCTATCTTATCTATCTATCTTATTTATCTATCTTATCTATCTATCTTATTTATCTATCTTATCTATCTATCTTATTTATCTATCTTATCTATCTATTTTATCTATCTAGCTTATCTATCTATCTTATCTATCTATCTTATCTATCTATTTTATCTATCTATTTTATCTATCTTGCTTATCTATCTTGCTTATCTATCTATCTTATCTATCTATCTTATCTATCTATCTTATCTATCTATTTTATCTATCTATTTTATCTATCTATCTTATCTATCTTGCTTATCTATCTAGCTTATCTATCTATCTTATCTATCTATCTTATCTATCTATCTTATCTATCTATCTTATCTATCTATCTTATCTATCTATTTTATCTATCTATCTTATCTATCTTGCTTATCTATTTATCTTATCTATCTATCTTATCTATCTTACTTATCTATCTTAGTTATCTCTCTTAGTTATCTATCTTACTTATCTATCTTACTTATCTATCTTACTTATCTCTCTATCTCTCTATCTATCTATCTATCTACCTATCTACCGATTTATTTGTCTTTGTCCATCTGTATGTCTATCTATTAATTACCGTCTGTCTGCCTATATGTCTGACTTTCTTGCAGGTTCCATCCTGCCATTTAGGTTGGATCAATCTGTCCTTTTGTCTTGCAGCTAGTCTAGCTAGTTACGATGTACAGACTACACAGTGTTAGGCGCTCTCGTGCGGTGTCTTTTGCAGACAAAACAAACGGAGGTAACATTCAAATAATGAAATCCAATAACACAGTCGAAAGGCCAACAGTAGAAGTTAGTCGATGCTAATAGTGAATGTTGAATAAGACGTTTAATAATAAAGAAGGGAACAGTCGAATGTCGATTAAGCTCTAATCTCTACATCCATAAAAACATTGCCTCTTTCTAAAGCCGTCAAGAGTGGTCTGTTTACATCTGTTTATATTTCGCTATTCTGTCTCAAAACCTGGTCTAGTTTTGACCAGTCAGTTCATTGTGTCTAAGTCACGACGTTCCCTGTTTACGAAACAAAAAACTCATTCCAAATCGTGCCGTAACAACAGATACATAGAACCAATGGTCAAATAAAAATTAAAAGCCGAAAAGAAAAAACAAATCTTTATTTTTAAAGACTTTTTTTTTCTCTAAAATCTCACAATTTTAGAGAAAAAGAGAAAAGTGAAAAAAAAGTGTGTTTTTTTTTTATTTTACCCACCATCCTCCACTCTCCCAAACAAACAAGCTCTTACAACCACTGGCGCCCAGATCCGTCCTCTCACATTGTCCCTCTCTCTCTTTCTCATATTCTCCCTCTCTCTCTCTCTCTCTCACACACACACACACACACAAATGTACCACGTATTTGATGTGTATGTGTTTGTGAAAACCATGACAGTGTTGCTCTACATCCACTACACTCTCTTCAACACTGAGGTAAGTCAGTCTTAAAAAGCAAAACACTCAGAGACCCGGTAAGTAAGTAGGCAGACGCGGACATCTGTTTAGCATTAGCTTAACTGCTGCCGACTCCGACTCCCCCCTCCCCCCCAACCCCATCCACCTTCCTACACTAGCACCCGCTAGCTACCACGCCACCCGCCATCATCAAAAAAATTTCGTGTGGCCTAGAAGATGTGCTTGTTGAACTATAAACAAGGAGGAATGGGTTTCTGGCGACGTTGGGAGGTGGAAGATTATCTTCAAACTAGTGTACAGCTTCTATGTCTGTGATGTTAAATGCAAATAGAAATTGTGTCTGCATCTCTCTCCTTATCTTTAAACACACAAGAGTAGGAATACATTTTAAAGAAACAAATGACTTGTAAGGAGATACGATCTTGATGCTATACCTTGAAATGTAAATATTGGACACAAGGTTCATATAAAACAAATTAAAAAAGTAGTTCCTCCATATGCAAATGCAAAAGTGTTTAAATTGTTTGTTTGTAAAATGTTTTTACATGTTTCGGATGTTCCTTCAGATTTAAAAATAATTTACTTCCTAGTTCCAACCTCCCGTAGGACGACGAGGGATGGGAGCGGGCAGGGTTTGAACCCTGGATCATCGATAAGTCCGAACGACAGTCCAGCGCGAGAAACTTACGATATACTTCTTTCAAATATGAAGATACCAACGTCCAAGACCAATTTGGTTTGGAATTTTCATAAGTTTGTCCGATGACCCGAATACCACCGTGTAACCGGAGGTACTTATTGAGGTGAAGACATAATTCACTTTACGAAATAAAACACTTTTAAGATTTAGGTTGAAATCATGAAAATATTGAACACATACTATAACAGAAATATAACTTAATGTTAATCGTAGATTTACAATAGCAGTCTTAGCAAAGTGGTATAACTATTTTATTCCTTTTTTTTGAATAAACTGTGCCTATGTTACTGTTGAATTGACTCATTTGTGTTTCACTACCCTATTATGATTAAGGTATTCATATAGTTAAAGACAAGGTATATACTAGCCGGAATGACCCGCAGCATGCGGTCCATAGTTTGGGTTTTACTTCTCTAGTGGATTGGATTATATGTCTAACATTGCGAATGTTTCCTTTACATTTTTTTTTAGATTTTTTTCATAAAAATAAAAGTAGAGTGTGAAAATGGGTGCAGCCGACATATTCATATCAAATATACAATACTGTGACTTCGGGTTTACCCATTCAGCCGACATATTCATATCAAATATAAAATACTGTGACAACGGGTTTACCCGATTTGTTAAAAAGTTTCGTTTTTTTAAAATAAGAGTGATTAATGTAGTGTTTCTTTTTATTTTTAGGGCCTTCCATCTGTGGGAGGGACATTAAACATACATTACTGTCTCCGCCATAATCTAAGGAACATTTTTTCCGAGTTTTATCAGGATTGGTCAAAAGGTTTTGATTTCTATGCCGGACATAAATACATAACAAACGCATTACTCTCTTGTTTTATATATTAGATAACTGGCTATTGTTGTTGTCTAGACACACCCCCGTATCACCAAATAGTAAATGGCTTTCAAGAGGGTGACCAGACACATCTATTAGAGGATGAAGCCTTCAGAAAGTGGACAAAAAATGACCAGCTTGACGAAGAAAATGTATTTCATGATTCGTGTCAGAAGCTCACAAACTACTAAACTAGTCGATATGTTATCATATTTCTTTAGATGCACACTTCTAGTGCCACTCTGTTATTACGGCGAACGGGTGAGCACTTTTAAGAGCGTGTGTGATCACCTGAGTTTTATCATGTAATCAAACTAGGTGTCTTCCCCGCCCACTCCTTCCCCCCCCTCTCTCGTGCACAATAGCGCACTGATAAATGGTCGCTGTTTTGCTAGGGAGGGTGGGGTAAACAAATGTGTTCTCCGACACGGAGGGCACAGTAAATCATACAACTTATCGTGTACATCTTGTGTGATATCTCTCTGACATGACCTGGAAGTAGATGGGACATCGCCAAGTGATATATAGGATCAACAAGATAGTGGATAGTTTGTAGATCCTGTTGCTGGCTTTCGTTGGAAAAACAAAATTCCGAGAGAGTTCCTTGATTAGACAATAGATGACATAGTGCTGTTTGTTTTCTACATTAAATTTGTTTTTTCTGCTTTCTTTTGTTCCAATCTGATGTTAGCAATATGACTTTACTGTAATAGTATTCCTCGTGTGGAGTTTTTGATCTCCCATCTAGCGCCTCCCCAGGTGGCGGATAAGGAAATGCACCCCAGATATGGTGGATACCGGGGAAATAAAATACCCGGGGTGGACCAAAATCAAACCTGCTGCCTTGCAGGAAGTGGAGAGATCCACAAAGGCTAGGGTATCTTACCCGAAATCAAAGGCAGCTATCCAGAGAGCTGAAAGGGGCAGCCCCTCAGATGGTTATGCACAGGGCTAACAACTCTGTCATATAAAAAATACTGTTACGAAAGCTTCTACACACAAGAAAACCCGGACAGATCTCAACGGAAAACGACCTAGGTCTGGAAAAGGACATAATTTTTGTTTTGGAACATGGAACGTGCTAAGCCTTTATAGAGCAGTTGCGCTAGCCCAACTTACTGAAGTGTTAAAGAAATATAGGATACACCTAGTAGCCCTACAATAAATCAGGTGGAAAGACTCGGGCATTCTCAGAACCAAGGAGTATACTATATTTTATAGTGGTGGAAGCACTAACAACTTAGATACAGGTTTTGATGTTAAAAAGGAATGGTAGGTAATGTCATTGGATTTAAACCTGTAAGTGATAGACTCTGCTCACTACGTTTGAAAGGAAAATTCTTCAACATATTTTTTTATCAATGTTCATGCCCCTACTGAAGATGCAGATGAAAGCACAAAAGAAGCCTTCTATGATGGACTGGAAAGAATGTATGATAAAGCACCAAAGCATGACATCAAAATAGTCCTAGGAGATTTCAATGCAAAAAATTGGAAAGGAACCAGCATTCAGACCAACAATTGGCAAAGAAAGCTTACATGAAGAGACCAACAATAATGGCATAAGATTAGTGGATTTTGCATCAGGAAAAGGAATGTCTATCAGCAGCACAAAATTCCAACATAAGAATATTCACAAGGTTACCTGGATCTCACCTGATGGCAACACCCAGAATCAAATAGATCATATACTCATAGATAAGAGACATGGATCAGACATACTAGATGTAAGAAGTTTCAGAGGAGCTAATGCTGACTCAGACCACTTACTTGTGAAAGCTCAACTTAGACAAAGAATAAGTACCATACACAATTACCAAAGAAAGAGAGCACAGCAATACTTTAGTCGAAAACTCACAAAGGATCCACTTGTGGCAGAAACTTATAGAATGGCACTCCAAACGCAACTAACAACACTAGAAAAGGACAGCGAAAATAACATAAATGAACATTGGGAAATAATAAAGCATGCTATCAAAAGAACAGCTGAAGAGGTAGTTGGATTTAAACAAAAGAACGAGAAAATAGGGTGGTATGATGATGAATGCAGACAAACTATAGAAGAGAAGAACAATGCTCGAATGATAATGCTACAGAGAGAAACCAGAAATACTAGACAGCAATACAATGAAGCAAGAAGAAGGGCCACAAAATTGTGAGAAAGAAAAAACGGGAATGGGAAAAGTCCAAGATTTTTCAAATTGAGGAACTAGAAAAGAGGAATGTATACGAAAATTAAAGATATAAAGAACGCATTTCAAGCTAGATCACACATGTGTGTGAACAAAGATGGTCAGCTTATTACAGAAAACAGCAGGGTCATTGAGAGATGGGCTGAATACTTTGAGGAGATCCCAAATACCACTGAAGATGGAGACAATGGAGAATATGAATTGCCACATGGGGGACCAGATCCCTTAGTGAACCCTCCAACACTCATTGAAACATCAGAAATAATTAGGACCATGAAGAATCACAAAGCACCAGGAAAGGACCAAATCACAGCAGAACTAATTAAATATGGAGGGAAAGACTTACATTCCCAAATACACAGACTAATATCAAGAATTTGGGAAGAAGAAGTAATACCAACAGAATGGGAAACGGCTCTTATAACCCCAATACACAAAAAAGGATCCAAGTTAAAGTGCTGTAATTACAGAGGAATCTCTCTACTAAATGTGACTTATAAGATCCTGTCTAGGCTTATAACTAAGAGGCTTGGAAAATATTCAGAAGAAATCTTAGGGGACTACCAATGTGGTTTCAGACCCAATAAATCCACCACCGATCACATCTTCACACTAAGATGTATACTAGAAAAATGCCATGAATACAACATACCAATCCACCAACTCTTTATAGACTATAAAATGACTTATGACAGTATTAGAAGGAAATACCTATATGACACTTTACAGGATTTTGGAATACCTAACAAGCTGACAAGACGTATACATATGACATTAAACAACTCAAAAAGTAAAGTCATAATACAAGGAGAACACTCACGGGAATTTAGGATTCAAGGAGGATTAAGACAAGGTGACGCACTTTCTTGCATGCTCTTCAATTAGACACTGGAGACATTTTTTCAGAAATATACACATAAACACAACGGGAACTATTACTAACTACTTCAGGAGAGAAAACATGGGACCACAACCTATAGGGACGATATACAGCCAACCTCTACAATACCTTGCTTATGCCGATGACATTGTCTTATTGGGTAAAGAAACCTCTGACATTGCTAGAGCCTTCACACAACTAGAAGAAGCATCTCGACCAGTAGGACTTGAGGTCAATGACAGTAAAACCAAGTACAACGCAATGACAAGAGACAATCAAACAGAGGGACAATATATCAAAATCAAAGACCACGGATTTGAAAATGTCCAGACTTACAAATATCTAGGAAGTACAATTAATATCAAAAATGACCTACTAACAGAAATAAAGGAAAGAATAGCAGGAAGCAACAGAGCATTTTATAGCACCCATCATTTACTTAAGAGCAAAACAATTTCAAGGAAAACCAAGAAAATAATATACAAAACTATAATAAGACCAGCAGCAATAGATGCAAGTTAGACCCGGACACTAACTAAGACAACTGAACATTTACTTAATACTTGGGAACGAAAAATTCTTAGGAAAATCTATGGTGCTTTACAAGATGAAACAGTGTGGATGACACGCACTAACCATGAGATATATCAATTGTATGAAGACCCACCAATAGTGAACGAAATAAAAAAGAACAGACTACATTGGGCAGGTTACCTTGAAAGAATGTCAGATAACAGAGGAGCGAAAATCGTATAGAGGCAAAAACCAAAAGACCCCCAATGCGATGGATTGATGATGTTGAAGCAGATCTGCAACAACTTGGGGTTAGGGCGTGGAGACGAAAGGCCCATGAGAGCTCTGAATGGAAGGATGTGTTGAAGCAGGCCAGAGCCCTCCATGGGCTGTAGCGCCACAGGGATGGGTGTATGTAATAGTATTCCCCTTCCATCACCCAGGTCTCCTTCCATTTTCTTTTCTCTTTTATTCTCATACTCTTTTCATCCATCCTCTCTCTCTCTCTTCCTCTATCTCTCTTCTCTCTCTCTTCTCTCTTCCTCTATCTCTCTATCTCTTCACTATTATCTCTCTATCCATCTTCTCTCTTCCTCTATTTCTTCTCTATTCTCTCTCTATTCATCTTCTCTCTTCCTCTCTCTCTTCTCTCTTTTCTCTCTCATTTCTCTATCTTCCTCTATCTCTTCTTTCTTCTCTCTCTCTCTCTTCTCTCTCTCTTCTTTCTCTTCTTTCTTCTCTCTCTCACTTCTCTCTCTTCCTCTATCTCTTCTTTCTTCTCTCTCTATCTCTTCTCTCTTTTCCTCTATCTCTTCTTTCTTTTCTCTCTATCCATCTTCTCTATCTCTTTTCTCTATTCCTCTATCTCTCTATCTTTTCTCTCTTCTCTCTATCTCTTTTCTCTCTCTCTTCTTTCTCTTCCTCTATCTCTTCTCTATTCTCTCTCTATCCATCTTCTCTCTCTCTCTCTTCCTCTATCTCTCTATCTCTTCTCTATTCTCTCTCTATCAATCTTCTTTCTCTTCTCTCTCTTCTTCTATCTCTCTTTCTCTTCTCTATTCTCTCTCTATCCATCTTCTCTCTTCTCTCTCTTCCCCCCTAATTATTTTTTTCACTTTCTCTTTCTCCTTCTTTCACTTTCTCTGCCTCTGTATCTTTTTCATTCTCTCTTTTTTTCATTTTCTCTCTCTTTCTTCCTCTTTTTTTTTTACCCCTCCTGGTTTGCTCTCTCTCTCTCTCTCTCTACTTCTCTTGCTCTTTTAAGCTCTCACATTCTGAGATGAATAGATAGACAGACAGGCAGTAACAGAGACAGACCCAAAGACAGACTGAAACAATCATTTTTCACTTTCTCTTTTTCTCTTTCTTTATAACCCCCTTTTCTCTCTCTCTCTCTCTCTCTCTCTCTCTCTCTCTCTCTCTCTCATAAACCCCTCTAGCATTTCCTATCTCACTCTATTCTTCCAGAAAACGCGTTGAAGCTCTCTGGCCAACACGCCTATTCTCTAAAGAGTCCAGACACTGCGAGATTGGTCTCATCGTGTGAGCGCTTCCCAGGCGCACTGCCCTCAAGGGGACGCGAGTATGACTTAACCCTGTCCAGAAAGTGAAAGAGTGAAGTGCCCTTCGACATTCTCTAGACCTGAACATGTTCATATTATTTCATTTAGTTATATCAACAACCCGAGCTCCTGTGGAAGATGCGAAGTCTTTTAGTTCGAAACCAATTACTTTCAGAGAAGAACTCTTCAATGATTTAAAATACTATTTGCTTTATTCATTATATACCCTGGAGGTTGAGTCTTAAGAACTTCCTGATACTTCAAGCGATAGCCCGTGACTTCTTAGTAGACAAAAGGGTTTTTATTTTGACATAAGTTTGCCTCAAACTTAAGTTCTATTTTCTTGATTGATATCACTCACTCTAAATCACTATCACTCACTCTAAATCACTATCACTACTCTAGATAATGGATTTTCCTTGTTCTTTTGGTTTCTATCTATGGCCATGACAATGACTGACTATACAAAGCTATCAGTAATAAAAAAAAGTATAGAGTATTGGAAATTTAGGGCAGTGTTTTCCAAAGTGGGGTACGCGTACCCCTAGGGGTACGGGACGGCTTTGGAGGGGGTATGCGTTGCACCTCATTAACTATACTGATTCTTTAAATACCCATTTATAATGCTAATGAATTAAAGTATGGCTGGGGTACTCAGCATTTAAAAAATTATAAAAGGGATAGACATATGTCAAAAGTTTGGGAAACACTGATTTAGGGAGTGAGGCGGATAATATTATTCTATTATTCCTATTTCCGCTCTGTATTTCTCAAATAAGATATCATATCTTTACACTGGTTTACAATAATCTTGCTTTGTTTGCTGTTTGTAAAATGAAAACCTCCTGCAAGACAACTGGGGTGAGAGAGGGCAGGATTTGAACCCGGGACCATCGGTCCAAACGACAGTCCAGCGCGCAAACCGAATGACCAGACAGCCCAACGCGTTTGTGTATTCATAAAATAGGTCCAGGCTACGCTTGCGTCCAGCTCTGATATCATGGATATTTTTGTTGTGTTTCTTTTTGTAATAGACACATCGATAATTTATTTGTATTATGTTAGGTTTATAAATAGATCTGGATCTATCAATGTCAGGTTGACTTGTAACTGTATTATAACGTAACAACGTGTTTGTCTTGCGGTGAGTACTAAGCTGCAACACTCTAACCTGTTCGTGCGGTCTGCGCTCTGGACGGTCGTCTCGATATCCCCGTGTCATACACTGCCGGCCCCGCCCCAGTCGTTCTGCTGTCAAACATCTTATAAACAAACACCAGCTAGCACCCAGAGATGTGAGGACAATCATTAAGTCAGTAGCTAAGAAAAAAAAAATACCATCCTTCACCTGGATTTGAACACAAGACGACTAACTAAGACAGCCAGCCACCACTCTAAACGACCATAAGACTTAATGGATCTTTGAATGGGGTTATCTCATAATGGATTTTTTTCCCCAGTTTGATGTTTCTTACGTGGAGCGATACATAATGATTTCAATCAGAAAATCCATCTAGATTAGAGGCTTAAAAAAAAAAAAACTACCTCATGAGTTTTTTTTTTCCTCTTCTCAAGAAGTGTCTACTTGTTATGAGTTGTCCAGTGACTAGTAGCCATTAAGGAGTAAATGGACAAGAGTGGACATCTCCTTGATGTATAAATCATAGCGAGGTCAACAGAAGAGAGCAAAAAGGAAATTTCTTTTCACGTTTGATGTTTATGTCTCTAGTAGGGTATGGGTCCATTCCTTTCTGGAGATGTGCGTAAAACTTTTAGGTTTGGTGAGAGTGAGAGAGAGAGAGTGAATGAGAGAGAGAGAGAGAGAATGAGAGAGAGAGGGGAAAGACAAAGAGTGAGAAAGTGCGAAGAAGTTGCGAGAGGGGAAAAGGTAAATGAGTGCCCGTAATGAAGTAACAGAAAGAGTGGAGAAAGAGTTTTGAAAAAGTGAAAAAAATGAGAGAAAGAGACAAAGAAAGAAAGAGAAGAGAAAGAACGAGAAAGATGGAACAAGGAAAAAAAGAGGAAAAGAGAAACAAAGAAAAAGAAACAAAAAGAGAGTGAGAAAGTGAGATATTGTTGACGAGAGGAGAGAAAAAGGAAAGAAAGAGCGAAAGAAAGATAAAAAGAAAAAAAAAGAAGAGCAAAAAGTGATAATGAGCAAATAGGATGAAAAGAGAAGAATAGAGATTAAGATAAAGATAACATAATTAAATATTCAGAAAAAAAGGCTTTCCATCTGAAATTCTTGTTGTTGTTGTTTTTTTTTTTAGTGATTTATTCGTTTTGTTTTAAATTTTTCATTCAATTAAAAACTATCATCAATTAAAAAATGGCTTTGACACAATATTGGGCGGGGGGGGGGGGATAATGGATACTATATATAAATATACAGGTATTTAATCATAGGATGCTTACATTAAAGAAATTAAAGCTCCCCTTTTAGACCTTGCGAAATAGAGGACAAGATGATTTGAAGGTCATCTGGGCCGACGGTTTACGAGGGTGTCTTATAGCAAGCACAACGACTAACCGCCTTTACTTTTCCCCACACTAAACTCAGGTGCCCATTACAGCAACGTGAACTTACAGGCGCGCTAAATATCCTGTAATTAAAAAGTCTTCAGGAATCGAACTCGGTATCCTGTTTCGTAAGCCGAGCTCTTTATCACTCAGCCACAGCGCCTCCAAGATGTTTACATTTTAGCCTTTAATGTACGTATTGTTACAAAGCTTATATCAACTTTGTCAAGTAAAAAGTTTATTCATATTATTTCTCCCACACATAATCTCGGATGAAGCTGAAATTTTGCACAATTATTTCTTTTACCTGACAACACTACGACCAAAGAAAAAAAAACTTTTAGGAATTAATTTTTTTTTTTGGTATCTCGAACAAGGTAAAGACATTTAACTTGACTGATAAGGTGGTTTACGCTGAATTAGTTCCCTTTATTGTTTGCAGAAAGAAAAGTTTGTAACTTACTTTAAGCAGCTCCCTGGCACAGTGGTTACCATATTGACTTGAGGGGGCTGTTGAGACCTTAGCCCTTAAATTCGAATTCCGGTCGCTCACTTTTTTTTTTATATAAATACATGTACAAAGCGATCACTTAGATACCCCCTTCTTTCTTCCTCTTACCCCTTCCGAACTGGTTCAGACAAGTGATAGGATCATAGTGTATTGAGAAAGTTATAAGCATGAAATAGCGCTAAACAATACTGGTAAAAATATTTCTAATCACGCCGATTTATTATTTTTAGTCTAGATCTATTACAAATTTGATTACATGACTGAACAACGCTAAGTGATACAATCACACATAATATAAGCCTTGTTTAAATAAAAACTTTTTGTATTTGCTTCTTTATTTTCTCTTTTACGAATGTTATTTTTCATCTAACAGACCCGATAACGATCTTTGACTATGTTTTCAACTTTGACAAGTGATGGGAAACTTGGGTTACTGACAATAGTGACTGGACGCAATCCTTTGGTCCTGACAAACACATTAGATTAGGATTCGCGTCATACGGTGCTAACCATTTTTCCCGTCTTTCAATAAAAAAGAGTTCTCTTCGTATCTTGATGTCAACGTTGGCTAAATATTGCATTGTAACTAGTCTCAATCCAGTCACTAAAAGTCCTAAGTAACAATGGCAATGTCTTCGATTCCGAAGATTAAGGCTGAGTGCAGCAGTGTTTCACGTGACAACGCAAGCCCAGTTGCGACATGCATATTTTCCCGCATCATGTGCAGACAAAGCCGTTGTACGCTTGCGGTCTATCTAAGTTTTCTTTAAGTTTTCTTTCCGTCATCTGCGCCTGTCTTCAATAATGTCTTTTCTTTAAGTCTCAAAAATTGTCTCAACCTTTTTGAGAGATCTCCAACTGTCTCTTTTAGAGACCATCTGCTACCAGCTACTTTCCTCTATGTCAGTGAGGGAAAAATGGCGCTTGTGTTGATCTTTATGGCTCTTACTTGAGAGCTCCTTTGTGAAGCCCTCCTCCACCTTTAAGAGCGCCGAAGAGTAATCTTACATAAACACAATGAGACTTCACATTAATCTTTGACAATCGAGCAATTAATAATTACAAACAACTCACTCACCTACTATCAAATACTGACCGATTATTATAGCTACTGACAAATACTGACCGATAGTTATAGCTACTGACAAATACTGACCGATAATTATAAGTACTTACAAATACTGACAGATAATTATAAGTACTTACAAAGACTGAAGCACTAACACATACTAACCGCTCACTCTAGCCTCTAACAAATACTGACCACACAAGCTATCCGTTAACAAAACGAACCACTCACTATAGCCACTAACTAAAACGAACCACTGACTACAGCAACTAACCAAAACGAACCACTCTCTATAGCCACTAACCAAAACGAACCACTCACTATAGCCGCTAACCAAAACGAACCACTCACTATAGCCGCTAACCAAAACGAACCATTCACTATAGCCGCTAACCAAAACGAACTACTCACTATAGCCACTAACTAAAACGAACCACTGACTACAGCAACTAACCAAAACGAACCACTCTCTATAGCCACTAACCAAAACGAACCACTCACTATAGCCGCTAACCAAAACGAACCACTCACTATAGCCGCTAACCAAAACGAACCATTCACTATAGCCGCTAACCAAAACGAACCACTCACTATAGCCGCTAACCAAAACGAACTACTCACTATAGCCGCTAACCAAATAGAACCACTCACTATAGCCGCTAACCAAAACTGACCACTCTCTATAGCAACTAACGAAAACTAACCACTCACTATAGCCACTAACCAAAACTGACCACTCTCTATAGCCACTAATAAAAAGCCAGTAACACTCACACAAGCCACTTACAAATCCTGACCATTCAATATAACCATTCTTTTTTTTTTAATTCCCAGAATTGCATTACGGTGGAGATTGATAATGAAAAATTGCTGACCGACTATCAGCTGACCACAACTGGCCATTCGGTAAACAGGACCCACGGCCTCGCTGACTAATCTACTGGTCGTGTTGTGGCAAGATAGCGCTTTGGGTCGTGTGTGTTTGTCTGTTTCTATTCACGTGGCGCTGTTGAATCAAGAGTAAATTAAATCAAGGGGAGTTAAGTGCTCAATGTAGATACAGGAATCTCATACAAATACATCCAGCGCTTTCTAGGTCAAGGGTACGGAATAGAAAGTGTGAAAAAAAATATATCACAAATACATCGGGCAAGATTTTTATAGTTTATGCCATTTTTTTTAGTTTATACAAGCATAATTACTAGATTAATAGATCTATATGTACTATGCATGGTCTTATGAAACAAACATCCATAGTTCTCTACTTCAATATTTCACATTAAGGAACTTGTACACAGGTGCAATTGTACACACTCGTATAGTACAAATTTTGTCAAGGTCGTTATTTAATGTAGAAGTTGAAGGACATTGTTTACTGTCAATATATCAAGATCCTAACTTAAAGCATCAAAGGTCAAAGTGTCAAGGTCAGTGAATATTGTTAAATTGTCGAGGTCATTGCTTTCTGTCAAAGTATCAAAGACCATTGTTGTATATCAAAGTATTAGTATTAGTTATTAAGTCAAAGTATAAAGATCATAGCTTACTGTCAAATTATAAAGTTCATAGCTTACTGTCAAAGTATTAAAGGGAAACTCCGGTGGTTTTGACAATTTTTTATATAATATGTGTTTTGATCTACAGATAATGAATATATTATTATTTTGTTTTTATTTGCAATAATAACTTAGTAATTGATATTTTTCTGACGTAATTTTCCTGCACATCCAAAACAGTCACACTTTCACCGGGTTTCTATGTGACGTCATACATGCCTATTAATTTAATCTATTGACTTACTTTATAACGGAAAACCATTACAGTAACGTTTACATTCTTGTAAAAGAAATATATCTTCGTCTATGCAGTTATATCTAGATCTTGTAAGCAAAGAAAAAATGCGTGTTAAAGGAGATTTACATGCTTGACTAACCACGGCAGTGTGTCTCTTCTCGCCTGATCTTTATACTTTGACTTAATAACTAATACTAATACTTTGATATACAACAATGGTCTTTGATACTTTGACAGAAAGCAATGACCTCGACAATTTAACAATATTCACTGACCTTGACACTTTGACCTTTGATGCTTTAAGTTAGGATCTTGATATATTGACAGTAAACAATGTCCTTCAACTTCTACATTAAATAACGACCTTGACAAAATTTGTACTATACGAGTGTGTACAATTGCACCTGTGTACAAGTTCCTTAATGTGAAATATTGAAGTAGAGAACTATGGATGTTTGTTTCATAAGACAATGCATAGTACATATAGATCTATTAATCTAGTAATTATGCTTGTATAAACTAAAAAAAATGGCACTCAACACACAACAAACACTATCGCTTGGTTGTTTTGTCACGTAGTCTAGACTAGCCTTACACTGACCAGTTTGTTCGAATCAGTTAGACCTGCGATCTTTTTACTTCTTGGGAAAGGGAGGGGCTTAGATGAAAATGTTACTTTTGTTCTCGAGTTGGTTGTCCTAATGCTTTTAAATCTATCTATCTATATATAACTACCATAGTTCTGGACTAGGCCGTCACTAAGCCTAACAGCTACTGTAAGAATGAAGCGATACGAATGGTTAAATCTAGTTTCCCTTTCAGTATTGTTGAGGGAAGTGACGTATGCCTAACCTAAAAACAAAATATCAAAGAACCCCGTTTTGTTTTTTTTTTAGATGTCAAGAATTTACTGTCTAATTTATTAAATATAAATGTTTCTAAGCATTTAAATACAAAATGGTAAAATGTTTGCTATTACAACTTTTTACTTAAAATTTTAATATGTCAATAGATCGAATTTGAAAAACCATCGGAGTTTCCCTTTAATATCAGTTGTTAGTGTAAAAGTAATACAGATCCTTGCTTTCTGTTGAAATATCAAGATCATAGCTTTCTGTCTAAGTATCAAGGTCAGTAGTTACTGCCAAAGTATCCAGATTATTTGTAGCTATTAAATGTTCAAAGTCCCTGATTACGGTCAATGTATCAAGGCCATTGTTTGCTGTCAAAGTGTATACTATAAATACCAACCGAAATTATTGAAAATTCTAACAAGATGAAGGTCGAAAATAATTTCTCATTAAAAGTGAACACACACAAACTGGCACACTGACATAAATAAATACTTGTTAACTAAGAACACAGACATTGGGGGTGGGGGTGGGGGAGATGAACTATAGATTAAAGAGAAAACAGAATTTAAGAGTTTAACAGAAAAAAAAGAAAAAGAAATACAAATTTAAAAAAAAGATACAGAAAGAAAAAAAAAGATTAAAAATATAAAGAGAGAGAGAGAGAGAAAGTGATAATTATATAGAAAGTGAAAGAGAGAGAAAAGAGAGAGAGAGAGAGAGAAATAGAGAGTGAAAGAGAAAGAGAGGAAAAAAAAGAATGAGAGACACAGAGTATGAGTTTGTCTTTGCTGTTGTCAGAAACTTTACTAAAATAAAAATGTTAAGTCTTTCGTCGAGTTAATAAAGTTGTCATGGTACTGTCATGGTGCTGTCATAGTACTGTCATGGTACTGTCATGGTACTGTCATGGTACTGTCATGGTACTGTCATGGTACTGTCATGGTACTGTCACGGTACTGTCATAGTACTGTCATGGTACTGACATGGTACTGTCATGGTACTGACATGGTACTGTCATGGTACTGACATGGTACTGTCACGGTACTGTCATGGTACTGACATGGTACTGACATGGTACTGTCATGGTACTGTCATGGTACTGATACTTCAACGAAACGTCGGCACCAAGTCTAGTTTTGACCAAACGTACTCACCCACATGCCACCTGTACTGCTCACCCAGAGCACCACCGCACAGGACAAGTATCCACAAGTAAAGTACACAGCCAGTCAGTCTCCTGTACACATCCATCCTCGGGGCGGCATCTGGACCTCCAGCATCCACATGAACGGTCCTCAAAACTAATCCCAGGATGAAATTATCCAAAGTCAGCCCCAAGAAATACACTCAATAACACAGCACAGATACAAGAAATTAAAATCCCAAGAATAAAATAATTCGAAAATCACGACATTTCACGTCATACTATTCTCAGAAATATAATCCAGCATGAAAGAATAGGGATAAATATCCTTATTTACTATCCCTTATCCAGGATATTAACTCTTTCTCTCCTAACTGACGATACCAGCGTTTATAATCCACCAGAATGTGGTAAATAATTACGGAGAGAAAGAGTTAAGTGACCAAAACATGATGAGCACAGATCAGTTGATCTAAATTTACACGTAGTCATGTGATTCTAAATGTAACAACAGAGATCACGATGGAACTGTTACAATGTATCCAGCCAGTAGTGTTTCTGTGTAACAACTAATGAGCGTTACAGCTAGATGACTGAGGCAGTTATTTTTTAAAATCTCTTTCCAAAACAATATTTTCTATTTTTAGATTCTTTTTAGTTACGTAAACTTCTTATAAATAGATTTCCGATCTTTTATTAGCAGTAAAAAAAAATGCTAACAGATCATGTGACCAGCGGCCATCTAATGACCAGTTATATAAGGCCCTCGCTTAACTGTCATCACAGACTGCGCAGAGTCGCGGTTCTTTAGATGAAATCAATAGAGGGAAAAAAACAGAAAAAAAAAAGCAGCAACTGCTTTCTACTAAAGAATGAACGTCTGCTACATCAGATCGCCTGCTAGAATAGAACGTCTGCTAAAAGTGATCGCCTGCTAGAATTAATCTTCTCTTACAACTGAATGTTTGGTAGAACTGCTCCTGTGTTCGTCTGTTCGATTTTCTGCTACGTTTAAATGAGTACTTATACCAAAACTGAATGTGTGGTCGAACTGATAACCTTAAGTATCTGTTACTGTGTAAAAAAAGGCGAAATGAAATCTACTGACACTGCCAATCAAAGCAAACAAAGGCAAATATAAATGCGCCGGGTTGGAGAGTATTCTTTCGTTTCTTTCAATGACGTCATTTTCTGGATTATCTAAGCGTAATTAAAAACTGTTTGGTTAGTGCCGTGTTATTTTAAAGATTGGCTGGCTTTTGCTTGCGTTCAAGTTGTCAACACCAGTTGTTGTTCTTGTACCGCCTTCTATGCTTTGTTGTTAGGCCTTGTTTTTATACAGAGATTCAAACCCTGTACGTGTAGACTGTCACAGACCTGCAAAACAAAATTAGAAACAAGCAGAATATTAAAAATCCTTTTTTTTTTTAAACTTAAGTAAGGGAAAGAATTCCGCACTTACAACTATACATCTCAATAATGTAGAAGTTATTTACCTTATTCGTTATCATTTAAAATGACTATTTTCCAAAATTCAATTGATTAATTGGTAAAATATATCTATGATTCATGTTTTGTTAGGTACATGAAATAATTGTCTAAAGTTTTAACCTGATCCGAGAAATGGGTGTGGGAGAAATAACGTTTATAAACTTTTTACCAGACATAAAGGCAGAGTGAATGTAATAAAATCTTTGTAATAAATAATTTTACTTAGGGCATTGATGTCTTACAAGAAACTTTGGCGAGACCTAGTTTACTTTAATGATTAATTAAGTTTTTTTTTCAATTCACCATCTCTTGCAATGACTTATTTCCAAGCCACAATTCTACTAGGGATAAAACCTATCAGTTTTTGGTCTGGAGTCGGATATCATTTAAAGATATTTGAAAGATATTTGAAAGATAATTGAAAGATAATTGAAAGATAATTGAAAGATAATTGAAAGATAAGATAATTGAAAGATAATTGAAAGATAATTGAAAGATAAGATAATTGAAAGATAATTGAAAGATAATTGAAAGATAATTGAAAGATAAGATAATTGAAAGATAAGATAATTGAAAGATAAGATAATTGAAAGATAAGATAATTGAAAGATAATTGAAAGATAATTGAAAGATAAGATAATTGAAAGATAAGATAATTGAAAGATAATTGAAAGATAATTGAAAGATAAGATAATTGAAAGATAAGATAATTGAAAGATAATTGAAAGATAAGATAATTGAAAGATAATTGAAAGATAAGATAATTGAAAGATAAGATAATTGAAAGATAATTGAAAGATAATTGAAAGATAATTGAAAGATAATTGAAAGCTTAGAGGATGCAGAGGGGAAAAAAAGAAAAAAACATGACATATAGCGCCATCTTAAGAGAAACAACAACAATAGCATACTGTAATTGTTGTGTTGTGTTTTACACACAAAAGAAAACAACAACAATGGGCTGGGATATAGCCTACCCCCGCTAATCACACTAGTTTTGAGAGTCCAAAAGATCACCTCCACAAAGACACACCTGACAGTAGTAGCAACATTCTCTTTTTACAACGCTTATATTTTATACGAGCCGACCCGTGGCGTAGCATACGCCGCTCTCGAGTGACGGCTGGTGGTTGGGCGAGAAGATTTACTTGTTTTCTCCCACCCGTTATTTTTTTTTTTAGAGCCGCTCTCTCTGTCACTGCGAAAGTTGCGTGGGATAACTCTTGTCCGACTTGCAGAAACAAAAGAGTTATCCATCCATGACTATTTCATCGAGGGTTAGAGAGTCGGCCTGTGTTCGTCTTGTCCTGATTGTCTAAAAGAAATAACCGTACACGCATACAGATTAATTATAATTCTTTATGAAAAATTTGATTGTAAAAGATGAAGGCGAAAAGAACGTGAATAATAATTTATATTAAAAAACAATTTGTTAATAAAGGCAATTTAAGCGGTTTTTTTTTAAAGCACAAGCTTAGGCACCACTGTTTTCAATATTCTGTACAAACAAGCAAAGAAAAAATAATATATGTAAGGGCTTATCAAAGGGGAAGAACAACACATTTAAAAAAAACATATCTCTCAGTACTGTAACATGTACTTCTCTTTTTAAGATATCAATGAAGAGTAATTAATTAACAGTATTTAATAAACTAAGTTTTCTTTTTTTCTTGTATATGTTTTGTTGGGAACATTGAACAGTTGTTTAATGTTTCAACCTGATCCAAGAATAATGGAAAGTGATTGAAATAACCTATTTATGATATGTTCTAAACAGACAGACGGTGAGTTAATGGAAGGTTTGTAATAAAGAATGAGTAAACAGAGAAACTGTACTTTACATCAGGCTTTTTTGTTTTAGGTTATCTACCCTTAAAACAAACAGATATGTTAAGAGTTACTGTACTTTATATCGGCCTTTATACGTAAGTTATCTTTCCTTTGAACAACAATTGTCATTGATGCTGGTTAACGCTTATTGATTTTTTTATTTTATCCCCTCGCTCCCTCTCGCGTTTTTTTTTAAAGGATAATCAAAATACAATATATTTGAATTACGTCCCTTGATAGATGTCACCCTAGTGAATTGGGTCAGCTTCCTAACCAGGTCCTCTCTATGTTTCTAAGACAGCACATGCAGAGATAAAGAATGTTTGGGTGTATATGTCTGAGCTTGTGTACAGTATAATATCATTATCTATGAATTCATGTTTTCATTATGCCCTAACGTTGTGTATGTATTGATGTGTTGACCCCGTTAGTCTGCTCTCATATATTTGTTTTTCGTTGTTTTGTGGGACACAAATTTAGGATACAAAGTATTCACCCACCCCAGTGGCGCTACAGCCCATAGAGTGATCTGGTCTGACTCAGTACATCCCTCCATTCAGATCTCCCCTAAGAGACAGACAATACAAGTAAGATCATTTTATAAACATGTAACCTAAAAGGAACGTTTCGTGAGAAGTTTTTAAAACCTGTTTAAAACAAAACAAGCAAAATCATTAAAAAAATAATTATCTTAAGTGAAAGAATTCCCACTTACAACTTTATATCTAAATAATGTAGAAATTATTCCTTTATTCGATGTCAAACAAAATAATTAATTACAAGTAATTAATTGACTATTTGGGTAATTTTTAAATTGATTCCAAGTTTTGTTACGTACAATACATAATTCTTTAATCTTTCAACTTGATCCGAGATTGGATGTGGGAGAAATAACGTGTTCAATTATCGAAGGGGACGAAACCTTACATATTTAGCCGTATCTGTGAATGCTGAATGATTAAATTCCCTTATAAGTATCAAACAAAATAATTAATTACTACTAATAATTGAATAAATGTGTTTTTTTAAATTGATTAATGTCTATGCCAATAAATAATCCTGCAAAGTTTCAGCTTGATCCAAAAAATGGGTGTGGGAGAAATAATGTGTACAAACATTTGACCACCAGACAGAGTGAGTTATATAAGCTTTGTAAAAAGTTGTTGGAATCTGAATTCAAGCTCGATGTCTTAACTATCTTATCTTATCTTATCTTATATAATACAGACGTTACTTCAAAAAAGAAGATGATTACGTCCTACGCGTCATGCATTTAGTCATGCATATTAACCAATGACTTAAATTCTGCCAAGTCACTGGTTTTCCTGGCTAGCTCAGGCAACCCATTCCATGCTCTAATAGCACTAGGGAAGAAGGAGTATTTGTACAAATTTGTCCTAGCATATGGGACGAGGAATGTGTCTTTATCTTTGTGTCTTTCAGAGTATTTTATTAAATTTTGTTTTTGTATTTGAAGATTATGGTTCAGTGTTTTATGTATGATTGCTACTTTACTTTTGAGCCTTCTGTCCTGAAGGCTTTCTAAATTTAGTGATTTTACTAAAGGTGTTACTCTAGTCAAATGTGAATATTCGTTTGTTATGAATCTCACTGCTCTATTTTGTGTCTGTTCCAGTTTCTTAATGTTTTCTTGAGTTGAGGGGTCCCAAACGGAGGATGCATATTCTATTATTGGCCTAACCAAGGTTAAGTAACATTTTAGTTTTATGTTCTTATTTGATTTATAGAAATTTCTTTTAATAAATCCTAATGCTTTGTTTGATTTTTTTGTAGTTTCATCAATATGTGGATTCCATGATAGTTTTTCATTTATTATAACACCTAGGTATCCATGATGTAAGGCCGACATGTTAGCCGCTGAGCTATTCCAGTATTTGGAAAATTAAAGATTTACGTCATCTGCCCCATAGATCTGAACATTACTTTTTTTATCACATTATTTTTTTTAATCATTGAAAAAGAATGTGGCCTGTATAAGGATCGAACCAACAACATTTCTCTTATTAGCCCGAGGCTCTAGCCAACTGAGCTGAGCGGCCGTACAGCAAGAAGTTTAAACACAAATCTAGATGTCTATAAATCACATTTGCAGGTGCAGGAAACAAAAATGGTAACAAAATGTCATAGCTTCTTACCACGTAACGTAATTAAAAAAAAAAAAAAAAAAGCATTTAATCATTAAATAATGAAGTGACCTTTCTGAAATTTTAATTCAATGTGTTGTCACGCTACACGAGTTTATAGTCGATCTTCCAGCTTGATAGGATAATAAAAGGTTGTTAAAATAAATAATTCATACTTTTGACGAGAGTTTGAGCATATAATGGGGACCATATTTTCGTTTCCGAAGATTAAGGATGAGTGCAGTGTTTAACATTAGTACTCAAACCCAGCTACCACCTTTATATTTTACCGAATTTCGTGAAGACAAAGCCGTTGTCCGCTATGTTTAATTTTGGTATATTTTTTTCAGTCTTTTGCGCTTGTCTTTATAATGGCTTTTCTTTGATGCAGTATTAGTCTTGTGCTAATTACAGGAATGTACTAAAGTACCTATATATGTTTGAAACTAATGTAAAGTTGTTGGCTACTTCAACGTGCATGCTCTTCATTAGGACGTGACCTTTCATCTTAGTTCTCACTTACACATTCCGTAATAAATCAAGAGGAACAAAAAAAAAAAGAAGACAAATTCAAAGCTGAAATACCAATCTATAATATCAAGCACAAAGTAAGGCGTATTTATGTATGTCCCGCATAAATATTGCAACTGTTTAATCAATCTTGATAACAGTTGAAATAAATGTTCCTTTGATTATGACGAAGACCGTAGTGTTTAATGTTCCCAGTATTTTAACAAAAATAAAATACAAGACTAATCACATACATTTTGTAATGCACAATATGCAAATCACATGAATAGATTGGTTGAAGATAAGTTAGTAAGAGAAGAGTCCCGGGTTCGAATCCTGGTGAAGACTGGGATTTTTTAATATCGGGATCTCTGAAACCACCCAGCTCTGATGGGTACCTGGGTACCATTAGTTGGGGAAACGTAGTAGAGGTGGTTGTACGTTGTGTTGGCCACATGACACTCACGTTAACCCACAAAAAACAACTTTACCTTTATTTCTTCTGCTCTATAGATCGCAAGGTCTGAAAGGGAAACTACAAAGAACTAAAAGAGCCAAAGTCCTTTCGTTTTCCATTAATGTATTTTTCAGGAGACTAAAGCATACTAAATAATACACCAGGGCTCATTAAGACATCATAGACATTTCTTATCTGTTTCAGTCGATACATGTTGATCTTGGACAATACGTAAAGTAAGGAACTTTTTTTTTTCGTTCTTAGTAACGCCCATAAGGGCCGTGTTGCCTAAGGGGCTTGGAGGTCTTGGATTCGAATCCCGGTCAAGACATATATTTTTATTTAGTTTTTTTTTTAGGGTACTCCTTAGTCCAGACACCTGTAATGGCTACCTGACACATTAGTTGTGGAAAAATATATGTGGTTGGTCTATCTGGTGACCACATCTCACCCTCGTAAACAGTGGGCCACAGTAAGAGATTAAGTTTTTGCCATTTTTTCTGAAAAGGTTACTGCACTATTTACTTAACATTAAAGTAATATTTTAAACAAACAGTTTCGTAGCTAGAAATTCGCCATCATTTGGGAGGCCCAGGGGAATTGACCTTTTTGGGAGCGTAATGTAAAAAAATAATTAAAGCTCATTTGGGGCCCCTTCAAGTGGGGGCCCCGGGGGATTTTCGAATTCTCCCCTCCCCCCCAGCTACGCCACTGATAAACAAACTGTAAATTATCTGGCTAACATACTTTAACACAGAAATTAGATTTAAAGAGTTCTAGCCCCAGAAGTCTTAATTTCCATCCAATATATTAGCGGGAGAGGACAGATTTGAGGTAGACAGACATGTGGACATTGACACGTTGACCAGCTTCCCCCCCCTCCCCCCCCCCCCCCCAGATCTTGAGAAGTAAATTTCCGCCAATCAAAAGCTCAACTTCGAGCTAGGATGCCACTGAACTGAAATTTATGAGGAAAAACATAAGAAAAACAGCTTGGAAAAGAATGGTCATAAAAACATGTTTTTCTTTAAATCTTAGTAAAGAGTAGTTCTCAAATTCAGACACCAGTAAAGAAAATATGTATGGTAAACACGCATGACTAGATGCATGACGCGTAGGACGTAGTCATCTTCATTTTGAAGTTATTTTTTTATAAGATAAGATAAGATCTACAATTCAGACACCAGTAATAAAAAAATCTTAAATTCAGACCCCAGTTAAGACTAAATCTCAAATTCAGACACCAGTAAAGACACAATTTCAAACTGAGACAGTGGAGAGCTATCACTGCTGTCCCCGGGAAGTACATTAAAGTAGCTATAATCCATAAAAACCATAATTTACAAATAGAAAAACAAAACCTATTGAAATACTCAGAAAGACACAAAGATAAAGGCACATTTCTTATTCCATACGCTAGAAAAAATTTATACAAGTGTTCCTTCTTCACTAGTGCCATTAGAGAATGGAATGGGTTGCCTGAATCAGCTAGAAAAACCAACGACTTATCAGAGTTTAAGTCATTAACTACATGCATGACTAGATTGACACTTGAAATGCGAAGGACGTAATTATCTTCTTTTTTAAAGTAACATCTGTAATATATAAGATAAGATAAGATAGATAAAGTTGTAAGCCTTCAATATTGAGACACGCAGAATAAAAACAATAATTTTGATTAAGTATCATTCATACAAAACTTTCAAGAAAAGGAAATAGATTGTATCTCAATGACCGGAAAGACATAAGCCATGTGTACCATAATAAATTCATATACATTTATACTTTTAGCTTGAGATCAAAGGGACATCACTCTGATTAATTCATTAGCAAAAAGGAGCTGAGCTTTATGGGATATACTGACTAAAGATGGAGGTCGCTTGTTGTTCTTTTGAAATGTGGAAGAGTCACTAGCGGACCCAGAAATATGGAGTGGGGGGGGCGATTTTTTTCCGAACCCTAACCCTAACGCCCAGTAAACCCTAACCCTTTGTATTAATGCTTATATATATATATATATACAAAACAGAGAATGAGAAAAAGTGGTTATATTATAACTAGAGCAGTGTTTCTCAAACTTCGGCAAAAGAAAAGTCACGTTGGTGGCCCTTCCCTTGTCAGCTAGGGGATCTGGAGGAGCGCTTCTTGAGTTCTTCACTTAATTCATCCTATTGATATATATATATATGAGAATTTTAAAAAAGCAAAGTTTCTCGACCGAAAAAAAAAAAACCCAGCCATGTTGAGGCCTTTCTCTTGACAGCTAGGGGTTCTGGGAGAGCGCTGCAAGCTTCTACAGTGGGGTTCGAGTCGAAGCCCCGACCCCAAAAGCGTTTACTTGCATTCTTCACTGCAGAAACGCATTCTCCTGACATCTATAGCTCATTATTCATTCTATTAAAAAAAATAATGTTTTACATGAAAAATATTCTAATATGACTTTACATGCCCTTACTACATTACTACTACAACCGATTTGTTCCTTGATAAGATAAGATACCCCACATATTTAGATTACGACTTTGAGGATCGCCGCCGAAAAACAAAATTATTCGAAAAATAATATTTAAAAAAAAGCTCATTTGTTAGTGGACCAATTAAATTCTACTCTAATTTTTTGCATTTTTTTAGGATTCAATCATATATTGTGAGTTATAGTTCCAAATTTATTTATACAATACAAAAATATCAGATTGAGTAAAGGTTGGAAAAAGGCGACTAGGAAAATAATATTTGGGTTCAGAACTCATCTCAATTGTTACTTTTATATTGAAAAATTTCGTATGAATTCTAAATTTTCCAAAAATAAGTCTTTATTAAAATAATTAAGATAAATCATGGGCAATTACATCAACTCTGTCGCCATATTGGACGTCTCTGTTTTGAAACGTCATCTTTTCGTCTGGAAAAGGGATTGGGCGGTAGACTGAAAACGATTAATCCTCGCTCTTTTTTATAATTTCTGCTAATGATTGCATTTGGCATTAAAGAATAGGGGTGGGTCGACTCGATATAAGAATTTAATTTATAGCATATATAAATTATATTATTGACTATTTATTGGGGTTTTTTTTTTTTGGCATTTCTTAACTAAAATACAAAAACAAAAAAAATATTGGTTTCTCCGATGGGTGGAGGGAGATTGCATGTACCGCCCCCCCCCCCCACTCGGAGGGCTAGAGTGGGGAGGACATTAGAAGCAATGGACTACCCCACCTCACCGAATCGCCCAAGATACCAGAAGGCTAGCGACACAATATAGACAATTAATTGTGTTTACTTCTTCTTCTTCTTGAAACTGTCAGGTAGAGTTGAGCCTTGGGCTCTTGGAACTCTAGGCCAGCCAAAGTGAACAAGAGCTCTCTCTCACCGGCCTGAATGAGAACAGTGTACACTTCACAAAACATGATTCTCCATAAAAGTAAGACCCCCACCCCCACTTAAAGGGTTTACGTGGGAAGGGCAGTAGATGTATTCGCCCCCCCCCCCCAATCGGCCAACGGGGAACGACATAATATAAAGATATGTTAAATCATATATTTAATTGATTCTATTAACAATCTGTGATTTATACAAATAAATTAGACCGCCCTTCCACTCGAAATCTAAGGTGGGGGGGGGGGGGTGCGGGATTGATGCCATAGCCACCTCCCCACCACATCAAATCGACCAAAATACTAAATGGGGGGGGGGTGGATAATCTAGAAATAGATTGAAATATAAATAATTAGTATATATTATTAACATAGCTAATAATTTGTATACAAATTGTTAGATTTCTTTACTAAAATTCGTCCGCCCCCCCCCCCCGGATCCGCTAGTGGGAAAAGCAGACGTAAATAATTGATAGAGTGAGAAAAGAATGTATATCTCTATTTGTAACATTT
The DNA here is from genome assembly GCF_947242115.1 of Biomphalaria glabrata. NCBI lineage: Eukaryota > Metazoa > Mollusca > Gastropoda > Planorbidae > Biomphalaria > Biomphalaria glabrata. Next base: position 33,904,843 of record NC_074721.1, read on the forward strand.
AGGAGAGCGGTATCTATAATCTACTTTATTTTTAAATGGGTGGAATTTATCCCTGTTGGAATTGAAATGTCTATGAAATAATTTCAAGCGTCTATAAATGAAGAAATCTATGCAGGCTTCCTGTGTGTCTCAAATGTATCGAATGCCCTGTTGTTTTAAGATAGTAAATTTAAAGGATATTCAATGACTAAATATGAAAGTAAGTAATATAGATCAATATATATATATATATACAGAGAGAGAGACAGAGAGAGAGAGAGAGAGAGAGAGGGACAGCGAGAGAGAGAGAGAGAGAGAGGGAGAGGGAGAGAGAGAGAGAGAGAGAGAGAGAGAGAGCTCATTGATATCGCTAGGATTACTGTAACCCAATTCGTCAGAAGTAACCTCATCATGCGTGTAATTAACAGCAGCTGCGCAAAGTGTGCTCATAAAATGTAAAACCTTCATAATAAACGCGTAAAATGTGCTTCCAAAACTTAATGAATAACATCTTAGTTAATAGGGGAATAAAACGTTGACCAAGCAGTGCTTACATCTTTATTTCTCTCGTGGGTTCTTTGATACAATCATTCTCCTTAGAAACAATCCCAAGGACACAGCGCACTTTTCAGAGCCCTTTCCATCATTCCTTGAAACCACAGTCCCACAAGCAACCTTGTAACAGAGTGTTACCTCCCTTATCTATCAATGGAAAAGAGAATTACAATCCCATCTAAAAGCTACAATAGAAACAAACAAATGTTTGACCACCGGAACATGAAAAGGAACACATACAATCGCAACGAATGATAGAGGAATGTCTCAAACATAACACAACCAGGGTAACAGATCCATCAAGGGCAGACAAGCTTGATAAAATTATCCACGAGTTATCGTCCCGCAAGAGATCAATATCACATAAACTGGAAGGGGCGATGAGGGGAGGGGGGGGCACCTGTTGGGTCTCACCGGGAAAACAACTGTTGCCATGCCGGGTCTATACCTCTAATTATGCTCTGTTGGTTAAGTAAACCGCAAAGCAGAGCAAAAAAAAAGTGGGATATCCATCAGCAGTCTCCGAGGGAGGCAAACATTGCGTCATGCGTTTTTTTTTAAAGGGGTTCAATACCATTTAGAGGCCCTACGCTAAACTTCTTATAATCCTTAGCAGTTATTTGCGTGAAAGTGTTTAACTGAAATCGGATTAAGGGATGAGAGTTTCACGGATTATACTTAAAGACTGAGAATCGGTAACAAAGATGGTTGAGAAATCCTGATAGGATATTGTGTGTTTTGACCAATGTGTAAACTGGGCGTGCAATATAAGAAAAACAAATACTGTAAGGGCGTTGAAACCTAGATCTACTTAGATGTTTGCAGCTATTGAAGAGAAAATGAAGACCAGTCCAGCTTGCAAACATTTTAAATAGTTATTAACTCCAGAGAAAACATCGTAAAAAAAATACGTTCTGGACAAAGGACATCAACGTTCTGGACAAGGGACATCAACGTTCAGGACATGGGACATCAACGTCCAGGACATGGGACATCAATGTTCAGGACAAGGGACATCAACGTTCAGGACATGGGACATCAATGTTCAGAACATGGGACATCAATGTTCAGGACATGGGACATCAATGTTCAGGACATGGGACATCAACAGTCAGGACATGGGACATCAACGTTCAGGACAAGGGGCATCAACGTTCAGGACATGGGACATCAACGTGCAGGACAAGGGACATCAACGTTCAGGACATGGGACATCACCGTTCAGGACAAGGGACATCAACGTTCAGGACATGGGACATCAACGTTCAGAACATGGGACATCAACGTTCAGAACATGGGACATCAACGTTCAGGACAAGTAACGTCAACGTTCAGGAAATTGGACATCAACGTTCAGGACATGTGACGTCAACATTCAGGACATGGGACATCAACGTTCAGCACATGGGACATCAACGTTCAGGACATGGGACATCAACGTTCAGGAAATGGGACATCAACGTTCAGGACATGGGACATCAACGTTCAGGACAATGGACATCAACGTTCAGGACATGGGACATCAACGTTCAGGACAAGGGATATCAACGTTCAGGACAAGGGACATCAACGTTCAGGACAAGGGACATCAACGTTCAGGACAAGGGACATCAACGTTCAGGACATGGGACATCAACGTTCAGGACAAGGGACATCAACGTTCAGGACAAGGGACATCAACGTTCAGGACATGGGACATCAATGTTCAGGACAAGGGACATCAACGTTTAGGACAAGAGACATCAATGTTCAGGACATGGGACATCAATTTTCAGGACATGGGACATCAATGTTCAGGACATGGATGGGACATCAATGTTCAGGACATGGGACATCAATGTTCAGGACATTGGACATCAATGTTCAGGACATGGGACATCAATGTTCAGGACATGGGACATCAATGTTCAGGACAAGGGACATCAACGTTCAGGACATGGGACATCAATGTTCAGGACATGGGACATCAATGTTCAGGACATGGGACATCAACGTTCAGGACAAGTAACGTCAATGTTCAGGACATTGGACATCAACGTTCAGGACATGGGACGTCAACGTTCAGGACATGGGACATCAACGTTCAGGACATGGGACATCAACGTTCAGGACATGGGACATCAACGTTCAGGACATGGGACATCAACGTTCAGGACATGGGACATCAACGTTCAGGACAAGGGACATCAACGTTCAGGACATGGGACATCAACGTTCAGGACAAGGGACATCAACGTTCAGGACAAGGGACATCAACGTTCAGGACATGGGACATCAATGTTCAGGACATGGGACATCAACATTCAGGACATGGAACATCACACATTTGGAAAGTGTCAGAACATTAAGAAATTGTAAAGTGCTTTCTAATGTCAATAGCTTGCTCACTTAGAGTTTAACTAACAGACTAAACATGCAGTGAGCAACAGACTATTAATAGTAAGGATGACTGCCTGGTCGTGCGGTTTGCGCGCTGGACTGTCGTTCGAACTTATCGATGGTCTCGGGTTCAATCCCAGACCGTGCCCATCCCCGTCGTCCTGCGGGAGGTTTGGACTAGGAAGTAAATTATATTCAACTCTGAAACAACATCCCAAATATGGGAAACATTTTACAAACATTTTTATAAGTAACCTTGACTAACAGACTATACATCACGTGATTCAATAGACGACAAGCTATACAGCCAACAGGAAACACACAACTCTATGAACAGATTACAAATCATGTGACTAGGAAAACAAAATCATGTGACTTACAGACTACAAACTCGGGTGACTAAAGACAAAAAAGTCATGTGACTATCAGACTACAAAACTATTTGACTAACAGACTACAAAACATGTGTCCAAGGAGACAATATCACGTGACTATCAGACTACAAAACATGTGACTAACAGACTTAACATCTTGTAGCTAAAAGACTACAATAGACAACAAAATCACGTGATCAACAGAGTTCAAACCAAGTAACATCGAAAGTAAATGTAAATATTGAATGAAAGAAATATAATAAATATAATATAAAAAGCCAAAACAATATTTAGAGATGGCAGTAACAAGGAACCAGTTCCAACATCAGTTTTCAACATTAATTTTGTTGTCTCTGCAATGAATAGAAAGTTTAACCTTTCCTATCTAAACTTCCCCCCAGGGCAGACAACTGGACAACATTCAATAAACATATCTCTTGTGTTTGTAAACGTGATGCATGGTAATAAATCAGACTGACCATACGGCGGTGTCAGAATAGGGGCAGCATTTAGAAATGAAGAGAAGTGAGATTTATTTCTTCGGCTTATCTTATATTATCTTATCTTATATAATACATACGTTACTTCAAAAAAGAATACTATTACGTCCTACGTCTCATGTATCTGGTTACCTATGACTTAAATTCTGCTAAGTCACTGGTTTTCCTGGCTGGCTGAGGCAACCCATTCCATGCTCTTGTATTATTATGACTTAGTGAGTCTACATAGGTGTCTTCTAGTAATTCTGCCCCCTCCCCCCCCCCGAAAAAACGAATTGCACTTTTATCTTCTGAACATTATCTGCTATTTTCTTCCCTTCTAACTTTATATATAGTACAGATTGTCTGTAACTTTGGACAAGTAGATGTCTGACAAGAATATGACATACGACAGGTCAATTAGCTAGTCTTATGTCTGAGATTTACTATAGCTCTACATGGATCGAATAACTGGTCCTATATACCAGACTATATAAATATATATATATATATATATATTCACGGGTCAAATAACTGGTCGTATGGTAAAGATGAAGTTTACAGTGGTTTCCAGATCAAGCAGGTCTCTACGGAGTTACTCCTTCCTTGGGGCCATGTCTAGACCGGCCCTCGTGATAAAGTATGCAAACTTGAAAAACGTGATCGGCATTCACTGATGTCACTGTTAGTTAAACAGGAATCTGGTTCTGGGGGATCGGGAGATGACGTCATGCTAAAGGACGCCCACGAAATGAATGTGGCGTTGAGTTTTATGTAGTAAAATATATGAATAGTCAAAGTTAATATATTAGTCTAGATTCTAGATAATTTCAAGAATTCTAGAACATATATCTAATATATAACGCAGAATGTAAGGTGTATGTCTTGCATAAAATCAAAACCGTTTAACCAATCTTGATAAAACGTGTCATAAATGTTCTTTAGATCATGGCGGAGACTGTAGTGTATGTTCAATGCCCCCCCCCCCCCCCGAAGTTGTGGAGGGGGTAAAAAAAGAAAAAAAAAACCCATATTTATTTATATTAAATCGTGTAAGTCAGGCCAACGAAGGCCACGGGTCATATTCGGCTAGTATGATATATAGAGACGCACTTTAGGAGACTGCTAGTGAACGCGCAAGTATGACTATATTAATCCAAAGCGAGACTGTAGCGTAGATATAGGTAAATAGTTAAGGCTAGGCTTTCATAGGAGTCACACGTCCTACATTCTAGTGACTTAGACTAGAGCGTTCCCGTGCTGAATCACACATTCGTATTAGATCTACGCCTGTTGAATTATTCTGTTGAGTGTTACTTCCATTATCTATATGTCTTGATCTGTAATTCTGTCAATACGAAAATACGCAAGGTATCTTCTTATCTACTATATGGGTTGTAGATGTGACTATTTAAGCATTTTAGCATTTTATTTACATATATAGAAATGTATGTAAAAGTGGTGAACACATCTTCGCTTTGTCTCTCCATTAGGCAGCCTGAATATCAATGGTTTTCAGGGGGGAAGTCTTGGAAGTCATAGAATGACTTTGAAGAGAAAGAAAGAAAGAAAGAAAGAGAGAAAGAAAGAAAGAACGAAAGAAAGAGAGAAAGAAAGAAAGAACGAAAGAAAGAGAGAAAGAAAGAAAGAACGAAAGAAAGAGAGAAAGAAAGAAAGAACGAAAGAAAGAGAGAAAGAAAGAAAGAGAGAAAGAAAGAAAGAACGAAAGAAAGAACGAAAGAAAGAGAGAAAGAAAGAAAGAAAGAAAGAAAGAAAGAAAGAGAGAAAGAAAGAAAGAAAGAAAGAAAGAAAGAAAGAGAGAAAGAAAGAAAGAAAGAAAGAAAGAGAGAAAGAAAGAAAGAACGAAAGAAAGAGAGAAAGAAAGAAAGAAAGAAAGAAAGAAAGAAAGAAAGAAAGAAAGAAAGAAAGAAAGAGAGAAAGAAAGAAAGAAAGAAAGAAAGAGAGAAAGAAAGAAAGAACGAAAGAAAGAGAGAAAGAAAGAAAGAAAGAAAGAAAGAAAGAAAGAAAGAAAGAAAGAGAGAAAGAAAGAGAGAAAGAAAGAAAGAAAGAAAGAAAGAAAGAACGAAAGAAAGAGAGAAAGAAAGAAAGAAAGAAAGAAAGAAAGAAAGAAAGAAAGAGAGAAAGAAAGAAAGAAAGAAAGAACGAAAGAAAGAGAGAAAGAAAGAAAGAACGAAAGAAAGAGAGAAAGAAAGAAAGAACGAAAGAAAGAGAGAAAGAAAGAAAGAACGAAAGAAAGAGAGAAAGAAAGAAAGAACGAAAGAAAGAGAGAAAGAAAGAAAGAGAGAAAGAAAGAAAGAAAGAAAGATAGGTTCAGAGTAAGGGACTAACATTGAGATATTGAAAAGAAAGTCAAAGAGTGAATTAGAAGATAAGGAGTGTGAGGATGGCGAGTCAGGCAGAGTGGTCGTGTGGTATGGATTGTAGTGCTAATGGTCCCGTGTTCAATTCTTAGCCGTTACCATCCTCAGTCGTCCTACTGAAGGTTTTGGGTTCAGATGCAGTCATTAGCAAGTCAGAAGAATTATCAGAAACATGTAAAAATCAAGAGAAATAGAAAAAAATAGTAAAGTTCCCCTGTTCATTTGTTTCAAGGCCAACGGTTAACGAGCGTGTCATGTGGCCAGCACAACGACCAACCGCCTTTACGTTCCCCCTTTCCCCAACTAGAGTCAGGTACCCATTAGAGGTTGGGTGGACTCAGGGTGCCCTAAAAATCCCAAAAGTTCAAAATCCGAGTCATAACTGAGATTCGAACCCAGAACACCAGGTTCGGAAGCCAAGCTCTTAACCGCTCAGCCACCGCGCTCCCTAAGAGAGAGAGAGAGAGAGAGAGAGAGGGAGGAAGATAGTGATAATGGAGAAAATGAGAGAGTGAGTCATTGATAAATAAAAGTAAAAAAAAAATGAGGTAGTGAGAGAGCTTGAGAAATAGAGAGTAAGGTAAAGATAGAAAATGAAAGACAGAAAGTGAAAAGATAGAAAGTGAAAGATATGAAGAGAGCTTAAGAGATAAAGAAAACAAAAAAAAAAAAGAGGGACATTGGTAAAAAGCAATAACAAAAGAAAAACAAATATAACAAATAAAAAAAGGAAGAGAAGTAGCAAAAAAAAAATAAAAAAAATAAACGGGACTATCCAATGCATGAGAGAGAAGGTCTAATGACCTAAAGGCAATGTCGGAAAACAAGCAGGTTAATCACATGACCTACCTACATTCAAAGGTCATGACATAACCCACGACCACTCAACCGAAACCGAAAACATGCACGTGCGTACCCGCTTGTGTACACAGATCTACTCTAACACACGCACTCATCAGCGATACACATCACCTCTCCCCCCACCCCCGCCCCTTTCCTCTTTCCCTCGTGTGTAGTTAAGCATCACCCAGAAAGTGTTCTCCTTATGCTAATCTCGTGTGCTTAACATAATCATGGACTCACACACAATTATTCAGCGAGCTGTTACTGACATCGCTATTCGCATCTGACGCCAGAGAGGGGGGGGCCTAAGAATAACTCCTGGTGTTAATTAGCACATGAGAGAAAGAGAGAAGGAGAGAGAGAGAGAGAGAGAGAGAGATGCCGTGCCCAGCTCACGAGCTATTGTTTTCATTGTCAGTCATAGGTGACTGATAACACATTGTACCGAAGCCAAACAATATTGAAGATGCGTGGTCGAGGAAACAATAAAAGGAATTTAATGGAAAGTCTTCAAAGGGCAGTAACTCTTCCAGGCTAGACAAATCGAAACTAGTTTGACTATTTCAGGTTCGGAGTTATCTGCACACATCCGGTTCAAGCCAATTAAAGATAGAAAGCTCTTTTGTCTTGTTATACGTCACAATTCAAAGATAAACACAGCCTTATGATGACACCTTGTTACTTCTAGTGTTGCATAACGCAGACTTTGACGTTCAGTAGGCACAGTACAAGAAACATTATAGAGCAGGGGTGGGTAAATTATGACAGCGGGCAACATGAGGCCCGCCGCAGAGTTTTACACGGCTCGCGGACATCTACAAATATTAGGTGTGGCCACAGAGTGTATGTATATATGTGTACAAACAACGCATTGCAATGCAGTCTGATTATTGATATAATAGGGTTATTATTTTTTTTTTATATTTAATGCAGCTTTGATTAGACTTTCCCGTGAATAGTTTGTGGTTGCGGTATTGTTCTTACATTTTATAACAACCCTGATTCCTTTCAGTAAAAACATGGGTTCTGTCAGTTGCTACACTTGCCTTCTAGTTTTAAGCCATTTCAGCACTCTCAACACAGTTCTTCATAGTATTGAATAAATAATGGCCTGAGTTATCTTCTTTTTCTTTCAACTTTTTAGAATGACATATAGAGATAATGTTTCTTTAGCCTCTTGATCATAGAAATCAGTAGTTTCAATAATTTATAGAGATGTTTTTATAGATGTTTAAAGTTATTACAATGGGTTGTTTGCACATGGAATGTATGTGCACGTTAAATCTTTCCAAACAAAGCTTTCCCATTTCTCCTATCAAGTAAGTGAAAGCAGGTTTTGTCACTTTCCTTTGCAGACAGGTAAAATTATTTCTAGTAGAATGGATGAAAAGTACTAAACTTATTTGGGCTCCTTGATTTTAGAATTTGAAAGCTAATTTTAAAACGCCAAGAACTTGGAAACAGTGTTCAATACATTCAGTTCACCTTTTAGTATAGAAGATGATTTATACCTCAAAGAATTATGACATGAAAAAGAAGTTTAAGTCAGTTCTTCAAGTCAGTTCTTCAAGTCAGTTCTTCAAGTCAGTTCTTCAATTTAGTTCTACACGTCAGTTCTTCAAGTCAGTTCTTCAATTTAGTTCTACAAATCAGTTCTTCAAGTCAGTTCTTCAATTTAGTTCTACAGGTCAGTTCTTCAAGTCAGTTCTTCAATTTAGTTCTTCAAGTCAGGTTTAGAAGTTTAGGTGTTGTTTTTTTTCAATTTATTGTTTTACCATTGAGAGACCGGGTCGACTAAGGCGCCAGGGAGGTGCATGCAAGTCTTGTGTGAGTTATTATATTGTTATAAACCTGGTGGTGGCACAGATGGGGGTAGTGGTGTGTGTGTAGTCAGCCGACGCAAATCGCCCCAGGCCAGCGCTAGACGAGCGGTCAACCGTGACGAGTTACGACGGTCAGCCGAGACGAGTGTCAACACGGCGGTTCGGGAAGGATCGACGGCGGTTCGGGAAGGATCGACGTCGTGAACAGAGCTCAAGAGCGTCACGAGAGTTGTAGTCATCTGACCACCTGGAAACGTCGAGCGGCGTTCTGTCCGGTTCGAGAAGGCCAGTAGGGACCCTATATAAGAGCGGAGGTGTCGCAGTCAAGACGGTCGAGAAAAGGGGCTCATTACAGCAAGGTTCACGGCAGGGGTTCAGAGCCCGGTTCACTACAGTCCGGTCGAACTACAGCACAGTTCAGCGGTGTGGTTCTGTACGGAGCATTACGACAGTTCAGTGCGGAGTACTGTCAAGTCCAGTTAAGACGACTGGCGTCTTGATCTTGGTCTGCGATCGAGTCCGACACAACGAGCCTAGTGTGTGAAGTCAGTCCTGAACTGTTGAGCCCAGTGCAAGCCCGGAACGAGACGGAGAGGCCAGTGCAAGAGTTGATACTGCGGAACGGTTTTATCGGAGAGATATTTGTACAGTGTACGTGTTGCCAATTGTACAGTATTGGCTGTTATCTATTCAACTATTAAAGTGTTACGTTACTTTGGAGCCCAGAGTTGTCAAGTTCTTTAAGTTGGTGGTGTATGGTGCAGTTTGCAGAGAGCCTGGATAGCGAGATTCGTAACAATATCCTCTAAAGGCTCTAAAGAAGGACTTTTGAGATTTTATGCACTGAAAGGACCACGCCTGAAGTAGATATATAGCAACTGTTGTAACTGAATGTTTTGTAAAAGAATCAAATTCTATAAAATAAAATATTGCCTAGATTTCAACAGATAAAGCCAAAAAATCAGGCAGTCGCAAGAAATGAGTATGTCGATCCTTCTAAAGATAAAATTAATCACAAGACACTTTCTAGCATTCGGTTCATTAGGAAATGTTACTTGCGCAGAAATTTCCTGAAGAACTTTTGCCAAATCATGGAATTGGTGATTAAAATGATAAACTCCATTGTAGCTAAATCTTTACCGTTATCAATTTAAATAATTTTTAAATGAGGTAGACAGTGAGTATAAATGAGGTAGAGAGTGAGTATAAATGAGGTAGAGAGTGAGTATAAATGAGGTAGAGAGTGAGTATAAATGAGGTAGAGAGTGAGTATAAATGAGGTAGAGAGTGAGTATAAAGGAGGTAGAGAGTGAGTATAAATGAGGTAGAGAGTCAGTATAAAGGAGGTAGAGAGTCAGTATAAAGGAGGTAGAGAGTGAGTATAAATGAGGTAGAGAATCAGTATAAAGGAGGAAGAGAGTGAGTATAAATGAGGTAGAGAGTCAGTATAAAAGAGGTAGAGAGTCAGTATAAAGGAGGTAGAGAGTGAGTATAAATGAGGTAGAGAGTGAGTATAAATGAGGTAGAGAGTCAGTATAAAGGAGGTAGAGAGTCAGTATAAATGAGGTAGAGAGTGAGTATAAATAAGGTAGAGAGTCAGTATAAAGGAGGTAGAGAGTCAGTATAAATCAGGTAGAGAGTGAGTATAAATCAGGTAGAGAGTGAGTATAAATCAGGTAGAGAGTGAGAATAAATGAGGTAGAGAGTGAGTATAAATGAGGTAGAGAGTCAGTATAAATGAGGTAGAGAGTGAGTATAAATGGGGTAGAGAGTCAGTATAAAGGAGGTAGAGAGTGAGTATAAAGGAGGTAGAGAGTCAGTATAAAGGAGGTAGAGAGTGAGTATAAATGAGATAGAGAGTCAGTATAAAGGAGGTAGAGAGTGAGTATAAATGAGGTAGAGAGTCAGTATAAATGAGGTAGAGAGTCAGTATAAAGGAGGTAGAGAGTCAGTATAAATGAGGTAGAGAGTGAGTATAAATAAGGTAGAGAGTCAGTATAAAGAAGGTAGAGAGTCAGTATAAATAAGGTAGAGAGTGAGTATAAATGAGGTAGATAGTGAGTATAAATGAGGTAGAGAGTCAGTATAAAGGAGGTAGAGAGTGAGTATAAAGGAGGTAGAGAGTCAGTATAAATGAGGTAGAGAGTGAGTATAAATGAGGTGGAGAGTCAGTATAAAGGAGGTAGAGAGTCAGTATAAATGAGGTAGAGAGTGAGTATAAAAGAGGTACTGAGTGAGTATAAATGAGGTAGAGAGTGAGTATAAATGAGGTAGAGAGTGAGTATAAATGAGGTAGAGAGTGAGTATAAATGAGGTAGAGAGTGAGTATAAATGAGGGATAGTGTGAGTATAAAGGAGGGAGAGAGTGAGTATAAATGAGGGAGAGAGTGAGTATAAATGAGGTAGAGAGTGAGTATAAATGAGGTAGAGAGTGAGTATAAATGAGGTAGAGAGTGAGTATAAATGAGGGAGAGAGTGAGTATAAAGGAGGGAGAGAGTGAGTATAAATGAGGGAGAGAGTGAGTATAAAGGAGGGAGAGAGTGAGTATAAATGAGGTAGTGAGTGAGTTCCTCTGCTGTATTGGAAGATTGGTTTGCCGTCGAGATGAAATGTTTTGAAATACTACCTATCACTGTTGACTGAAAGAAAAACATTCTGTCCGAAAACAATTTCTCACTGTGTGCCAAAGATTCGAAACAGAAACTCGAATTCTCTTGGAAATATTGTCGACAAAATAGTTATACTATTGACATTAGCTATTTAAGAATATCCCTGTGAATTTGAAGAAAGCTTTAAAAGCCTTAAAGCACCGTTAGGTCTGCTTTAAAAAGTCTGACTGTCGAGCCTACAGAAATGATTCACTTTTTTAATATTGATACTAGCAGCTTTGAAATGAGTTCTTGAATTGAAAGATTCAGAATTGTGGAGTTTATAATTGAAGAGGCCTTGTGACGATTAAAAACTATTGGAGAAAAATAAATGTAAAATACGTTTACAACACAATTGGTCTGAATGAAGATAATTTTAGGTTGTACATTTTACACTTCAGTAGGTATCTTATAGTATAAAAATTGAAGCATCGTGCCGCTAATAACATGCACATCTTTATGTTTTAAGAACTTTATTTTATAAGTTTAAAATGTGGTTAAGGCGTAATTGAATATTCAAAAAGGTCATGTGCAGGAGTGAATGCGAGATAATTTAACACTGTACCTACATATTTGGCCTCCAAATATTGAAGTATCGTGCCGCTAATAATACGCACATCTTTATGTTTTAAGAACTTTATTTTATAAGTTTAAAATGAGGTTAAGGTGTAATTGAATATTCAAAAAGGTCATGTGCAGGAGTGAATGCTAGATAATTTAACAGAGAACCTACATATTTGGCCTCCAAAAATTGAAGTATCGTGCCGCTAATAATACGCATATCTTTATGTTTTAAGAACTTTATTTTATAAGTTTAAAATGAGGTTAAGGTGTAATTGAATATTCAAAAAGGTCATGTGCAGGAGTGAATGCTAGATAATTTAACAGAGAACCTACATATTTGGCCTCCAAAAATTGAAGTATCGTGCCGCTAATAATACGCATATCTTTATGTTTTAAGAACTTTATTTTATAAGTTTAAAATGTGGTTAAGGTGTAATTGAATATTCAAAAAGTCATGTGCAGGAGTGAATGCGAGATAATCTAACAGAGAACCTACATATTTGGCCTCCATTGTCAGCCGGTAGCCAAAGTTCTCTGTTCGACATTTTCACTTGTCTGCGACAGTAGCTATACATCTGGTCTCTAAGATCTTCAGCTTTCTTTTCCAAATGCCAATATTTGTCAGAATTTCTTTTTTGAAACACCTTTGAGACCCAAACAAAATCAACTGGCGAGGACAGACGTTTACGCAGAAAAGAGAATCTTAATAGACCACCGGCGGACTCTGCGCCGGATGTGGCAAATTATGTAGGTCTTAGCTGGGTCTGCGTGGCCACGTGAAATACTGCACTCCTCATTAAACTTCGGACTCGAAGACAAGCTTTATAATTATTATTATATTAAACTGGAGCCTGTGAGGGTCTTTAAAGGATTACCTCGCGACACCACTGGTTAGCTATGCAGTGTGAATGATGCAAGAATAGTGAAATTGTCTCTTTTATGTTGGGCAGACGACTCCAGACTGCCAGAGGGAATGGACGTGTTTCTGGAGTGAGATTTTGTTAAGAATACCATACATATTATTATATATATATATATATATATTGGAATGGCGGATTGAAAGGGTTAATGTGTGTGTGACCTACTGACACACATGATTCAGGTCAATCATACAGGTCAAGGGCTGGTGAACAAGGGACATTACTGCTATTGCACACGCTATGACCATGTTATGGTCATGTTACCAAAACGCCTCTACAGACGAGAGACAGTGTGTGTTAGAAAGGACAGTCGAGTCCAGGACAGAAAGCAGTTAGGACTGTGTGCTACAAAGTGAGTCCTCGAAAATGTAGCTGTACGAGTCTAGAGAGACTTGTAGCGATTAGTTAGGCAGTTCTATAGTGTAGCAAAGCATTTGAAGTTAGTGTAGCCAATTGTGTTTATTGGCTGTTGTGGATGTAATTGTAAATAAACCGCCACCTTGTTTGTTGAAGCTCTTGTTGTCAAGTTGATGTTTTAGATGTGTTGTGTTGTTTAGCAGTGTTTACAGAATGCCTGATAGAGAAGATCGTAAAAATTATATATATATATATATATATATATATATATATATATATATATATATATATATATATATACATATATATATATATATATATATATATATATATATAAAAATGTGTACACAACATATAATAAAGCTATAGCGGTTTAGTTGTCAAAAAAGCAATTTGTTGCTTCAGTCAACAATCGTCCACAACAACGGACTCTTAAGAAGAAAACAAAAACCAATGATTCATCAGGGCGCATCCTTTGTCTTTGGAGACACAAAGGAGTCATAAGCGTGATAGTACTATTTTTAAGCTGTACAGGAAAGTACTAATGTTCCAATTGCACAAGAAAGTACTTATTGTCCAAGGTTTTCAAAGAAGTACTATAGTTCAAAACGTTCAAAAAAGTGCTATTGTTCAATGTGTACAGGAAAGTACTATTTTTCCATAGGTACATGAAAATCCTATTGTTCAAGGTGTAAAAGAAAGTACTATTGTTAGAAAAAAGTACAATAATTTAATATTGTTCAAGGTGTACATGAAAGTACTTTACATGAAAGTACTTTACAAAGAATATGCTAATTATTAAACTAACATTTATACAAGTAAATACATGTCTACGAATTTGACACGTTTTGTATAGTTGTAATATAAAGTGAGTACGAGCTAGTACTCAGTACTCTAGTAAAGAGTTGTGAATATGTAGCTAACCGATACTCATAACTTTTGAGATTCTGAAATTAAATGCGCCAAAGATTCCAGAACTGGTCTGATCTAATGTACTATATGACAAGGGAAATAACCACTAGGGTTTTTTGACGTTTGCTTCTGGTTCCCATACCTTTTGTTGACCTTGAGACAACCTCCAGGGAGCCGTGTGTCCCTGCTGACCTTTTCGTCGCCAATGATGTTCACTATGCTCCGTGATCAGTCAACAAAATGGAGAATGTTGGCACCACACATAAATAACTGAATTTCCCCACACAGCATCAATACACCATTACACCACACATTGTTGAAAGACACCATCACACACTCAATATAAGAGCTAGTGCTCTCAATCTGAAGTTATCACAAATTGCCTCAGACAATGTAAAACAAGGAATTGGATTTCGTAGAACGTAAAATCTTTTAGTTATATCAACTCACTCTGTCTGTCTGTCTGTCTGTCTGGTAAAACATTATTACTCCCTCATCCGTTTTCGAATCAAGCTAGAGCGTTGAAAATTATTAATTGGCATGACATTAAACAGTGTAAGAAAAAATTGACCAATTAGTAAAAATGTTACTTGCAATAAATCATTTTGTTTGATACCGACAAGGAGCAGACGTGGGAACCTTCACCTTTACCTCATCCCTTAGTCTGTCGGACCTTTGGGGCACCAAGCAAGACTCGTCGACCGTCTTTCTCCATTCCTCACTGTCTTTTGCCTTGCAATCAATCATTTTGTTTGATATCGACAAGGAGAATTAATTCTTCATCCTTTCTTGACAGATATGACCAAATATGTAGGATTTCGTCCTCTTAGATCAATGAACACGATAGACTTCAAATAATAACTTATTGTACCTAACAAAAAATGAATCAATATTAACGAATTAGCCAATTAATTATTGGTAATTTATAATATTGTTTGATATCAAATTGGGGAAAAAGATTCAACATTATTGTGGGATATATTTTGCAAGTGCGGAGTTCTTTCCCTTAGATAAGCTCTGTCTTTAAAAAAAAAAATTTAAAAATTTTACTTCAAATTTTGTAATTTTTTACATAGAATAAAGTTCTTTTTTTTTTCAAGTTGTACGCAAGAAAAGTGAGAGTTTTAGAAATGACAACTAAAAATAAATCTTCCCTATGATTGTTGTCTGCTCGGGTGGGAATTTACTGGTGCTGTTTGTGCAACCATGTAGAGCTGTGTATATGGATTGCATTTACTTTGAAATAAGCAGATCACGAATAGACTTTTTTTGCTGTTTCAACATAAAGATGCATTTTTATATAAATTAAAGATGCTCAATATAAATATATTTATACATATATGTGTAAAAATATAGGTATTTATATAGATAGATAGATAGATAAAGACATTGACAAATAGATAGATAGATAGATAGATAGATAGATAGATAGATAGATAGATAGATAGATAGATAGATAGATAGATAGATAGATAGATAGAGGAGGCGCGATGGCTGATTGGTAAATCGCTTGACTTCAGAACCGGAGGGTCCCGAGTTCGAATTTTGGTAAAGTCCACACAGCTCTAATGAGTAACTGACTTTAGTAGGGGAAATAAGGGCGGTTGGTCGTTGTGCTAACCACATGACACCCTCGTTAACCTTGGGCAGCTTTACCTTTATAGATAGATAGATAGATAGATGGATAGATAGATAGATAGATGGATAGATAGATAGATAGATATGTTAGATAGATAGATAGATAGATAGATAGATAGATAGATAGATAGATAGATAGATAGATAGATAGATAGATAGATTAGATAGATTAGATAGATAGATAGATAGATAAATAGATAGATAGATATGTTAGATAGATAGATAGATAGATAGATAGATAGATAGATAGATAGATAGATAGATAGATAGATAGATAGATAGATAGATAGATAGATAAAACTTTCACATATCTAATAGATAGATGTGTTCCATTAAATCACCACCACACAAATCTTGCTATGTATTTGTAAGATTACAGTTTTGCTGACGTAGGTCTCTGGGTATCTCCTATTTCTTGGTATGTCACAAGTCGTTCATTATAAGACAAAACACTGTGCTGACAAGTGATTTCTAGCATCCCTCTTCGGTGACTGTGTTTCATGTATTAGGACGAGGGTTATGTAGGAAATATGACATGGAGAATTAGAAATGTTTTCAGTATTGTAGAATTTCTCATTTAGAAAGAATGTGGCTAGATTTCAACTTCTAAGGTACTGTTTGTTGAGTACAATTTCACAAGCCAATAAAGTTTGCATTCAGACCAACCAATTAAGATCTCAAGGGTGGGGAGGCGTTCTAAATATCTGAATGGCAAGTCATCGTTCTCAGAGTTGCAGAAATTCGTCGTGTTGAAGGAACTGAACTTCTGAAACCTCAATATGCATCGTGTGCAAACTGAGCCCATTGATTTCATTATGTGCCGTGTGCAAACTGAGCTTCTGAGTTCATTATGCAATGTGTGCAAACTGAGCTTCTGAGTTCATTATGCAATGTGTGCAAACTGAGCTTCTGAGTTCATTATGCAATGTGTGCAAACTGAGCTTCTGAGTTCATTATGCACCGTGTGCAAACTGAGCTTCTGATTTCATTATGCACCGTGTGTAAACTGAGCTTCTGAGTTCATTATGCACCGTGTGTAAACTGAGCTTCTGAGTTCATTATGCACCGTGTGTAAACTGAGCTTCTGATTTCATTATGCACCGTGTGTAAACTGAGCTTCTGATTTCATTATGCACCTAGTGCAAACTGAGCTTCTGATTTTATTAGGCACCGTGTGCAAACTGAGTTTCTGATTTCATTATGCAATGTGTGCAAACTGAGCTTCTGAGTTCATTATGCACCGTGTGCAAACTGAGCTTCTGAGTTCATTATGCACCGTGTGTAAACTGAGCTTCTGATTTCATTATGCACCGTGTGTAAACTGAGCTTCTGATTTCATTATGCACCTAGTGCAAACTGAGCTTCTGATTTTATTAGGCACCGTGTGCAAACTGAGTTTCTGATTTCATTATGCAATGTGTGCAAACTGAGCTTCTGAGTTCATTATGCACCGTGTGCAAACTGAGCTTCTGAGTTCATTATGCACCGTGTGTAAACTGAGCCTCTGATTTCATTATGCACCGTGTGTAAACTGAGCCTCTGATTTCATTATGCACCGTGTGCAAACTGAGCTTCTGAGTTCATTATGCACCGTGTGTAAACTGAGCTTCTGATTTCATTATGCACCGTGTGTAAACTGAGCTTCTGATTTCATTATGCACCGTGTGCAAACTGAGCCTCTGATTTCATTAGGCACCGTGTGTAAACTGAGCTTCTGATTTCATTATGCACCGTGTGCAAACTGAGCCTCTGATTTCATTAGGCACCGTGTGCAAACTGAGCTTCTGATTTCATTAGGCACCGTGTGCAAACTGAGCTTCTGAGTTCATTATGCACCGTGTGCAAACTGAGCTTCTGAGTTCATTAGGCACCGTGTGCAAACTGAGCTTCTGAGTTCATTCATTCATTATTGTACCTATCTTTACTTTAGTTTTTTTTGCGGGGAAGGTGTAGCCTACTAGAAGGTCAAAGATACATAAGAGTAGGCCTGTCTTTAAACTATTGACAAGCTGGTGGCTAGTTTAACTTTTTCTTTAAGGAATTTTAAAATTTCATTGACATTTTATAGCTGTTCAATCATTGAATGTATTTAATGTCTCAACAAACAAAAAACACGATTTTTTCTCTGTGTGTGTGTGTGTGTGGGGTGGACACCCGGGGGGACCTCACCTGGCGACACCTACCCTAGTGACGCCACTGAGCGTACAACATATTCTACATTGTACGTTACTGATACTATTTCATTTCTGTTGTTTTTGTTTTTTTTTAACTTGAAAGCAAAAAATTGAGTTTACACATTAATTAGACCGCGACCTTAACAAGCACTTTGTTTCTCTTTTAAGAGTATGATATGAACCAAACTGAACGTAATCTCTCCGAGGTTCAAATCCCCCGCTAAGACTTCTGTTTATCGGATCGTCACCTCTGCAGCAGATCCTTTTCTTGCGGTGGCGACTATTGATGTCAAAGATTTAATTTTTATTTACCTTTGATGTCACTGACGTGGTGCCATTCAGTGCGCCGACTCTGAAGAAAGCCGAGTGTTTGAGATCAACAGTGTCCCCTCTAGAAGGTATTGATTGCAAGGTCGATTTCTATTGGTCAATGGAAGCCAGTCAGCCAATGACTAAGTGGGGAACAGAAAAACAAAATGGCTGCTCTCTTCGAACAAATAAAGTTTGACGCTAACGCTGTAATCTCATAGATTTGTCTGCATCTTGCTGACACGGAACAAGAGACGTAACTACTTAGGAAGCCTTGAGGAATGTTAAAAATAGATTGGGCTGGTTGGGGGGGGGGGGAATCTTAAATTAAAACAGGTAGCACATATGGAGGGCTGCAGCTGCTTTTTTTGGACTGTCGTTACGATAGTTCCTCGTTGAAGCAGTGTATACTGTCTTTCTGTGTCCCCTTGAAATAGGTCAAGACTGCGAGGAAGTTTTGTGTACCATTACTACCATATGTAAACAAATAAAGAAACAAAAATAAAGTTCCTCTTTCGGACCTTGCGATCTATGGGTCAAACGATATAAAGGTCATCTGTTTCTTTGGCCAACAGTAAACGACCAACCGCATTTAGTTTGCCCAACTAAGGTCAGGTAAGGTATAGAGTTGGGTGGACTCAAGGACTCCTAACATCCCGAAATTCAAAATACCTTTTCTTCAATGAGATTCGAACTCAGGACTCCGGGTTCGGATTCCAAACGCTAACCTCTCGGCTATCTCTATACGCCCATTATAATTTTGTGACACTTGTAAAACATATAAGTTTTAAATTTCCGTTTCCGTTTTAGTAGACAAATGTTTGCATAGAAACAAAAGTACTGGTTTCATTGTTATTTCGACTTCAAAAAGTAAAGAACAAGTTCTCACTCTAAATACATTAACAAAAAATGATTTAAAAAATGTAAAATTCTCAAAACTGTTGTCTTTTGTGCTACTGTCCGCTTATTAGCTTTCAAACTCTACATGGCTGGACATTCACAGGGTGGACAAAGATTTTCTAGTAATTGAACAGGAAATGAATTTTTTTAAAAATAACAACAAAAATAACTAGCTAAATGGCTACACGATGGAAACTCTGGTTTGACCGTTAAAAATGTTAAAAATAATGTGAATACACTTTAGTGGGAATTCCCGCCCTCGACTCAAATGTTTCTTTGTATTAAGTAAGGAAGTCAATAAATATATAGACTTATGAACATTTTGCACACCGCCTCAAGTAGAAATTAGCAGGACAGTTATAGAAGAACTCAGTTGTGTAGCCCATGGGAGTAGCGAGGGGGGGGTTGGGGTTCAAACTCCTCCCCCCCCCCTCCGAAATGAAATCCACCCCTATCCCTCACAGGGGAGAAGGATCGGAATTAAATACTGATTTTTTGCTTTGATTCTGTTCATTTTAGGTGAGATTTTAACACTAAACCATCACATATCCCAGCGCTGTCAAAGGAGTTTTGAGTTTAAAACCTCCTACAGGGGGTTTTGCAGTCAAATTTCCCTCTTCTATAAACAAAACCAAAAAAAAAAAAAAAAGAATGCAAACGACAATTCCCAAATTCCAAGAGCATAGCTAAGGAAGATTTTGAATTTAAAACCCCCTCCGAAATTTATGATAAAACCGTCTCTTCAATATTAGACTATCAGTCACCAGTTCTGTGAGCGTAGCCAAGAGTGGTTTTGTACTTAGACCCTCCCCCCCCCCCCAAGCGGGGTTTTGAGCTAAAAACCACCTCTTCAATATACAAAAAGCAAATTAAACACTCAAATTTCTATGAGCGTAGCCAAATACCTCTTCAATATAAAAAAAAGCAAATTACACAATTTAAATTCTATGAACGTAGCCAAACCAAGGAGGGTTTTGAGTTTAAAACCCTCTCCTCCAAAGGGCTTTTTTTAAACAGTTTAAAACCCCTCTTGATGGTTTTGTGTTTAAATACCCCCATACGGAGAGTTTTGAGGTTTAAAACCACTCTCGTCAATTTTATTCTAAAGCAAACTACAGTCACAAAATTTTATAAGCGTAGATAAGGGGGGTTTTGAATTAAAAAAAAAAAAACTCCACAGATTTTTTAGTTTAACCCCCACCCCTCAAATGATTTTGACGATAAAACTTCCCTTTTCGATACAAAATCTAAAGCAAACTACAGTCACCTAATTCCAAGAGCGTAGCCAAGAGAGATTACAATGGCTAAGCCATCTATTTAATGGTTATCACCGATGTCTATTACATCACGCAGTAAATTGCCGCAGGTCTTTACATCTATAAGTCATAGTCTACATTAGTTAGGTATGATATTCCAAGTCATACTAGCATGCTTCGGTATTTTGGTAGATCATAAACAGTCTAACTACAATTAATCATTAGACCATTCACCTAGTTATAAAACTAAATTGTTGTTAATCTGTTTGACTAGTCTCACTAGAACTCACTACTACTCCACTTTGCTTCTAATTCACTTTTCTGGGACACAGTTTCAGTGCTAACTTCATATGCGACACTTCTTTCGGCTCAAGACAACTGAGAGACACCCTCACCTCCCCCCCCCCCCCCAATGCTTTCTTTGACTGACTTGAACAAAGTGTCTACATCTAGTACTGTCCCACCCAGTCAGGTGCTGAATTATTCATACTCCTAACGTGATTCATTTCAAATGCAAATTCTGAAGATTCTCTGGAGAAAAAAAGCTAATAAAAAATATTATTAAATAAAAAAGGATTCACAACCACACACACACACACACGACAAGGACATGATCACATGTACGCCCAATCATCCTTTGTCTCTCTCTTTCACACACACATACGCAGACACACAGGGAGCATGTATTCCGACCGAAGGAATAAGAACTGGACAAGAAGAAATAAGATGTTGTACATATTGCCTTGTCACCCTCCACCACACACACACACACACTTGAACAGAGTAACATATCAATCTTTTTAATTAGAGAGTAAAGTTTCCAGAATGGCGTGATAAACTTCTTTTTATTTTTAAAGGCATTGTTCCTTAATCTACGACCAGCGGGCCACATTTGATCTATGGCTCTTTGCAACCCCAAACTTCGTGACTTGGGCATAGGCAGTGAATAATAAAGCAGTTTTCAGCGCCGCGGTGCATTAAGACGCTCAGCAAACACAAGTCCCCCTTGTAAGGTAACCATGAGTTTCATGGCAGACACACATCCCATCTTCTCGATATGATCCTTGGGTACTGCTATTGGTAATCACTTGGGAGTTAATAGAAAGTTAATGGACCACATGTATTAACAGTCAATACGGTAATCCTTTTAAAAATATCTTACGCTTTATTCTTGGCTAAACCACTTTATAGAGCGGAGACCTGGAAAACCAGCATGAAATACCAGTCTCGGGACAATTCGTATGATTCGCTGGCCAGGAAAAATCTCGAATGAAGAACAGTGGTAAAGGACAAAACTACAGCCCTTTGAAGTAGATATCCTTCAGAGACGCTGATGATGCATAGGCCGCATCATTCCCAAATCTGAACCCCACACTCCTCACCTGGAACATCCAATAAAAGAGGAAGAGAGGGACCGCCCAGAAGAAGATGGGCAAGACGTGGGGATAATTGGAGATATTCGCCAAGAACCGAGACGCCTGGAGGAAGCTGGTTGGTGGCCTATGCCCCAGAGGGAACTACATGCAGTAGGTGAATTTCTTACACTCCGAATTCAGTCCCAGACTGCTGCTATTTGGCAAGCATTAATTATAAACATTGATTTGGAACTTTACAAAAAGTCGATCTACATTTTGTGGTCATAGTTTTTCTTTTTCTAAATCGAAGAGTGTGTTGGGCACTTCTACAGGAAATTAACAGCGATACAAACACAGACACTGTCAGCTGTTACACAGAGACGTTCAAATACATTGACATTTATTCCTTGTAAAAGATCAATATAAAATAGAGTTGTGTTTCTGATTTGAAATATGTGTCAATAACTTAAAGTAGGGGGAAGCAGAAATGTAGAACAATGTGTGTATATATATTATGATTTATATATTTATATGTTTATATGTATGACTTATGCTAATTAAGGGTCAACTGCTTGACGATGTCATATAAAAATAGCAATCGAACCAACAAATAAAAATTATTGTTTATATATTGGACTTTATGCATAACAAACTGCTAGGAAATATAGGCTACAAAAGATATATAGAACAGAGGATATGTGCGCAACTTCAGATCCGGTGTACATTCAAGAAATTTCTTTATGCAATGAAATACGATGAGAAAGAAAAAAAAGACAAAGCGATTTGAAGAAATGTGAGTGTACTAAAGAAACATAATGTAAAGCAAAAAAAGGAAAAAAAAAACAAAGAATTATGGGAGATAAAATACAGATTAGAGTAAAGGACGCTAGATTTTTATTGATCGATCAATGTTTCTAATCAAATATGAACAATTAAATTAGTGCTAGACGTACCAGACTTTTGGATTTTCCCAAAATTGGGTGACAAAGTTTTATGGAGGGAAAGCCAAAGTAAATGGGAAAACCAAAGTAAATGGGAAAACCAAAGTAAATGGGAAAGCCAAAGTAAATGGGAATGCCAAAGTAAATGGGAAAGCCAAAGTAAATGGGAAAACCAAAGTAAATAGGAAAACCAAAGTAAATGGGAAAACCAAAGTAAATGGGAAAACCAAAATAAATGGGAAAACCAAAGTAAATGGGAATGCCAAAGTAAATGGGAATGCCAAAGTAAATGGTAAAACCAAAGTAAATGGGAAAACCAAAGTAAATGGGAAAACCAAAGTAAATGGGAATGCCAAAGTAAATGGGAATGCCAAAGTAAATGGGGAAAACCAAAGTAAAAGGGAAACCAAAGTAAATGGGAAAACCAAAGTAAATGGGAATGCCAAAGTAAATGGGAAACCAAAGTAAATGGGAAAGCCAAAGTAAATGGGAAAACCAAAGTAATTGGGAATGCCAAAGTAAATGGGAAAGCCAAAGTAAATGGGAAAGCCAAAGTAAATGGGAATGCCAAAGTAAATGGGAATGCCAAAGTAAATGGGAAAGCCAAAGTAAATGGGAAGGCCAAAGTAATTGGGAATTAAAAAGTAAAAAGGACAAAATCTGGGATTTTTATAAGAAAAAAAAAAGAATATTTTATTATTGAAGAATTGCAAGTATTTAAATAATGACATTTACTTTATATTTCTTATAGATCTAAATTGAAATGTCTGAAAGGGAAACATTCACATTCCCTATCACCGCCAGGATCGAAACTTTAAAAGGGAAAATTCATCATAGTGCCCTTAATAGTATTTACTGAGGAATTTTCTGTTTCTGCAGCAGTACTGCCTTCTGATAGATAAGGAGAATTTTCCAAGGTATATACGGGCCTCCAAGCAGCCAGAAAGATTGGCTCTTGTCCCTTTAGCTGATATCATGATAGTGTCCCTTCAGCTGATATCATGATAGTGTCCTTTCAGCTGATATCATAATAGTGTCCCTTCAGCTGATATCATAATAGTGTCCCTTCAGCTGATATCATAATAGTGTCCCTTCAGCTGATATCATAATATTGTCCCTTCAGCTGATATCATAATAGTGTCCCTTCAGCTGATATCATAATAGTGTCCCTTCAGCTGATATCATGATAGTGTTCATTGTTGTTTCAATTCAAGTCCACATGTACTTAATCCCTAATTAATTTAATTATTATTGAAATGAATTAATTTTCATTCTCTGGGACTTCCAGGGTTGACATTAATTATTGGAAAACAAAATTGCAGTCCCTTTAATAGAGTCCACTGAGGAAGGTGTCTGCGTGGTCAGTTTGTGACTGTCACGAATCGATACAGTGACCTCATTCTATTTCTTTTTAGAAATTGTTTGGTCAAAACAAGTTCACATGAGTAAACCCGTGTTAATTAGAATTAACCAGAGAAAGAGGTCTGGAAAGACACTGCTGTAAGACACTGTACTGCGGTGTCAATTATTTGTATCCTACAAAACCGAGTTTTTTAACAACACAATATACG
Organism: Biomphalaria glabrata; assembly: GCF_947242115.1. Taxonomy (NCBI): domain Eukaryota; kingdom Metazoa; phylum Mollusca; class Gastropoda; family Planorbidae; genus Biomphalaria; species Biomphalaria glabrata. Next base: position 33,929,202 of record NC_074721.1, read on the forward strand.
ACCGACATGTTAGCTCAACCGCATTGAATGATATGTTTCGCTAAGTATTTATGAAGTTTATAAACCCAGATAGTTCATCAAATATTTATATACTACGGCTAAGTGATCCTGAATTATGGATGTCAAGCTTTAAGAAAAAAAAAAGCAATTACCTTGAAGCGCTTATATTAAGAGCATTTTCTCAAATAGTGACGCGCGTTTTTTCCCCACTTGCACTATGTGACATGATCATGTGATCTAGACGTCTGCGTTTTGTTGACGAGGTCGTGCTTTGGTGTTTGAAAGGGAACAAATAGCTGGGCCAATGACAGCGCAGAGAAGGACAGAGGCTGAATGAGGGATGCAAGTAGCAAGTAGCAATTAAAGCGAGAAGAACAGGACGTCCTAGTCGGACTAGTTCAGTTCAACAGGCCACTCTAGTTCAGTTCAACAGGCCACACTAGTTCAGTTCAACAGGCCACTCTAGTTCAGTTCAACAGGCCACACTAGTTCAGTTCAACAGGCCACTCTAGTTCAGTTCAACAGGCCACTCTAGTTCAGTTCAACAGGCCACACTAGTTCAGTTCAACAGGCCACACTAGTTCAGTTCAACAGGCCACACTAGTTCAGTTCAACAGGCCACACTAGTTCAGTTCAACAGGCCACACTAGTTCAGTTCAACAGGCCACACTAGTTCAGTTCAACAGGCCGCCCTAGTTCAGTTCAACAGGCCACACTAGTTCAGTTCAACAGGCCGCCCTAGTTCAGTTCAACAGGCCACACTAGTTCAGTTCAACAGGCCACACTAGTTCAGTTCAACAGGCCACACTAGTTCAGTTCAACAGGCCACACTAGTTCAGTTCAACAGGCCACACTAGTTCAGTTCAACAGGCCACACTAATTCAGTTCAACAGGCCGCCCTAGTTCAGTTCAACAGGCCACACTAGTTCAGTTCAACAGGCCACACTAGTTCAGTTCAACAGGCCACACTAGTTCAGTTCAACAGGCCACACTAGTTCAGTTCAACAGGCCACACTAGTTCAGTTCAACAGGCCACACTAGTTCAGTTCAACAGGCCACACTAGTTCAGTTCAACAGGCCGCCCTAGTTCAGTTCAACAGGCCACACTAGTTCAGTTCAACAGGCCGCCCTAGTTCAGTTCAACAGGCCACACTAGTTCAGTTCAACAGGCCGCCCTAGTTCAGTTCAACAGGCCACACTAGTTCAGTTCAACAGGCCCACTAGTTCAGTTCAACAGGCCACACTAGTTCAGTTCAACAGGCCACACTAGTTCAGTTCAACAGGCCGCACTAGTTCAGTTCAACAGGCCTACCTAGTTCAGTTCAACAGGCCGCACTAGTTCAGTTCAACAGGCCACACTAGTTCAGTTCAACAGGCAGCCCTAGTTCAGTTCAACAGGCTTTCCTAGTCCAGTTCAACAGGCAGCCCTAGTTCAGTTCAACAGGCTTTCCTAGTTCAGTTCAACAGGCCGCACTAGCCCAGTTCAACAGCGGTCCTAGTTCAGTTCAACAGGCCGCACTAGCCCAGTTCAACAGCTGTCCTAGTTCAGTTCAACAGCGGTCCTAGTTCAGTTCAACAGCTGTCCTAGTTCAGTTCAACAGCGGTCCTAGTTCAGTTCAACAGCGGTCCTAGTTCAGTTCAACAGCTGTCCTAGTTCAGTTCAACAGGCCGCACTAGCCCAGTTCAACAGCTGTCCTAGTTCAGTTCAACAGCGGTCCTAGTTCAGTTCAACAGCTGTCCTAGTTCAGTTCAACAGCGGTCCTAGTTCAGTTCAACAGCGGTCCTAGTTCAGTTCAACAGCTGTCCTAGTTCAGTTCAACAGCTGTCCTAGTTCAGTTCAACAGCCGTCCAAGTTCAGTTCAACAGCGGTCCTAGTTCAGTTCAACAGCTGTCCTAGTTCAGTTCAACAGCGGTCCTAGTTCAGTTCAACAGCGGTCCTAGTTCAGTTCAACAGCTGTCCTAGTTCAGTTCAACAGCTGTCCTAGTTCAGTTCAACAGCTGTCCTAGTTCAGTTTAACAGCCGTCCAAGTTCAGTTCAACAGCGGTCCTAGTTCAGTTCAACAGCTGTCCTAGTTCAGTTCAACAGCTGTCCTAGTTCAGTTCAACAGCGGTCCTAGTTCAGTTCAACATTGGTCCTAGTTCAGTTCAACAGCGGTCCTAGTTCAGTTCAACATTGGTCCTAGTTCAGTTCAACAGCGGTCCTAGTTCAGTTCAACATTGGTCCTAGTTCAGTTCAACAGCGGTCCTAGTTCAGTTCAACAGCGGTCCTAGTTCAGTTCAACAGCGGTCCTAGTTCAGTTCAACAGCTGTCCTAGTTCAGTTCAACAGCTGTCCTAGTTCAGTTCAACAGCCGTCCAAGTTCAGTTCAACAGCGGTCCTAGTTCAGTTCAACAGCTGTCCTAGTTCAGTTCAACAGCGGTCCTAGTTCAGTTCAACAGCTGTCCTAGTTCAGTTCAACAGCTGTCCTAGTTCAGTTCAACAGCTGTCCTAGTTCAGTTTAACAGCCGTCCAAGTTCAGTTCAACAGCGGTCCTAGTTCAGTTCAACAGCTGTCCTAGTTCAGTTCAACAGCTGTCCTAGTTCAGTTCAACAGCGGTCCTAGTTCAGTTCAACATTGGTCCTAGTTCAGTTCAACAGCGGTCCTAGTTCAGTTCAACATTGGTCCTAGTTCAGTTCAACAGCTGTCCAAGTTCAGCTCAACAGGCCGTCCAGTTCAGATTCGGTCAATGCCCGTTTGGCGTATACTTTCGGCGATTTAGGGAGAAATACCACACACGATGTCGCCGTTTTAGAGAGGACAAAGAATTAATAGACCACATTTAGTCAGAAGGTCCAGTCTGGCACGTTACGAGAATCTCTATGGCTAATGTTCCGTACTTCGCTCGGACGAAACAATCAATCAAACAGCCTCGCCGTACTAAGTATTCATACTCTTAAAACTGAAAGATCGGGGGAAATAAAAAGGAAATAAAAATTTCAAGATGTACTATTTAATAATAGAAATGGTGTTTAAGGAGAAGGTGGGGAGGGGGAGGCCCCCGGTCTTTCAGTTTTAAGAGTATGGATAATTAGTACGGCTATGCTGTTTTTTTGTTTCGTCCGAGCGAAGTACAGAACATTAGCCCTAGAGATTCTATCTGACAACAAACCTGTCATTTATGCTTCACTGCGCGGTTTGATCCTTTGTTTTGTCTTATGTGCGTTCTATCCCTAAGGGAGGGGGGGGGGGATGCTGATATCTAGAACGTAACATTTTGGGACATTTGTTTTTGTTTTTACTTTAGATATCTGTTTATTTCGAGAATGTGTCCCTTTACAGAATAGTGCAGTACAGTCCAATAAGAAACATCTATAAGATCTTATCTTATCTTATATAATACAGACGTTACTTCAAAAAAGAAGATGATTACGCCCTACGCGTCATGCATTTAGTCATGCATATTAACCAATGACCTAAATTCTGCAAAGTCACTGGTTTTCCTGGCTAGCTCTAATAGCACTAGGGAAGAAGGAGCATTTGTACAAATTTGTCCTAGCATATGGAACGAGAAATATGCTTCTATCTTTGTGTCTTTCTGATTATTTTATTAAATTGTGTTTTTGCATTTTAAAATTATGGCTCAGTGTTTTATGTATAATTGCTACTTTACTTTTAAGTCTTCTGTCCTGAAGGCTTTCTAAATTTAGTGATTTTACTAAAGGCGTTACTCTAGTCAAATGTGAGTATTCGTTTGATATGAATCTCACTGTTCTATTTTGTGTCTGTTCCAGTTTCTTAATGTTTTCTTGAGTTGAGGGGTCTCAAACAGAGGATGTATATTCTATTATTGGCCTAACCAAGGTTAAATAACATTTTAGTTTTATATTCTTATTTGATTTATAGAAATTTCTTTTAATAAACACTAATGCTTTGTTTGATTTTTTGATAGTTTCATTTATTATAACACCTAGGTATTTTGCGTTTTTAGTCTGTGTTACTGGTTTACCATGAATAAGATAAATGAAATTAATTTGTTTTAGTATTTTTGTTACTCTTAGTAACTGACATTATACTACATTTAAAGACATGCACCAATTTGATTCCCATTTCTGTAATTCATCTAATTCTATTTGTAAAATTTCTGTATCTTGTGTTGTTTTTATTGTTCTATATATTATGCAATCGTCTGCAAATAATCTGACTTTTGTTCCTGAGGTAATGCAATTTGGTAAATCATTTATGTAAATTAAAAATAGTAGTGGACCTAAAACTGTTCTTTGAGGTACACCTGAGTTTACTGTTATTAATGTTTATTTAGAGCTATTTATTATTACAGTTTGTTCTCTCCATATCAGATATATACAACTGTAAACTATATGTGCATTTACAATTGGAGATTTATATCTATGGTAAACAACTATAAATAGCTATTTTAGTATTCTGTATATATACAATATTATAAGAATATAAGAATTATTTATAGTTAATGTACTTTGAAAGGTTTATAAATTTTATGTGCAATTTTTAGCTTTTCTAAACTCAAAATTTTTTCACTTGTAGAATGAAGTATTTTTTTTTACAATTTTTACATTTTTTACAATTTACAATTTTTACAATTTTTACCATTTACAATTTGTTACAATATTCAAAGTTCCAATTATAAGCTTGCAATATTCTCCATGAGCTCTGGACACTGAACCTGGACTCGAAGCTAGAAAACGATATGAACAACTTTACTTTGACAATTTATATTCATGGGAAATCAATTATCAGCTAATAAGCCACTTATTGAAAACTTTGGTTTAACATTTACAATTATAACCATCTTCAAATAAAATAAGCCTATTCGGTACACGCTATCAGCGCTATCCCCGCACTCGACTCAAATATTGGCAGACATTTAAAAGTGATTTGAAAGCGGGATCTTACAAATTGAAGGCCAACTAAAAAACAAGCTTTCGTTTTGAATTTGGTGCCAGGTTCCGGTTTAGAAAGAATGATGTCTGCCGAGACTTCCTCTTTCTGCCGAGACTTCCTCTTTCTGCCGAGACTTCCTCTTTCATGAAGAATCTAAAACTATGAAGTGTTCACAAGAGTTCCGAACCGAGATTTTTGGTACTAGCACCGAAACACCTTTCCACTTGATCTCTGGCGTGTTTTATCTTCACCTCTAGTCGATTCCAAGATTTAGTTATTTAGATTTTATTTTTAGTGTCCTCCCCTCCCCCTCCCCCAGATATCTGAACTCGTAGTGGTGAACTTGGTGTTATTTGTGACGTAAGATAGCACAGTCAGCTTTGATGTCCTGGTTGAAGGATTGTGATTGTGATGTATGATTGAGTCTCACGTGGCAAGATGGACGTTTTTTGTGCTGATCGCGTAACACCCTCGTCAAATTTCGGCACTGAAAATTTCTGACGTTTTCTTTTACAAACCTCCATAAAGTGTCTACTTTGAATAACATTAATTACAAATATAGCAAGGTTACAAAGACAGTCCGTGTATGTGGAAACACAAACTCAAAATCGGCCCCTGAAATGGTCCACCCAGGTAGATAAAAAGGCAGGTTTCAATATTTTCAGAAAGAACATCAGAATGAAATTCTATCAAAGACAAATGACAGAGAAGAATGGAGAGAGAAGTTTGACAGATTTTGTGTGGTGCCCCAGACGCCCAGCAGACCAAGGAATAGGTGAAAGTGAATGTGGAGTTAGATGTGAACCTGGCCTATATGATGTCTTATAATGAATATCTAGTTGATCTAATTGCTTTGTAAAGGTTCAATCTTGTATTCAATGCCTTCAGATAATAACAACAGCGAAAAAAAAATCTTTTAAAATAAATAATTAAAGTTCATTTAGGTAAGTGTGACATTATTATGTATTCTCCAAAGTTTACGAGATAATTGCAGAAACTACATATTAATTCTTGTTTAAATTATGTTCCGCTAATATGCATACAAAATAGATTTTTTCTCTTTTAAAAAAAGAAAACATTTTTATTTAAATGTAGTAGTTAGTATGACAGTGCTTACTTAACTTAGCAATAACATTGTAAAAAAAAATCTTTTTGACAAAAAATCAAAAACCGTTTACATATATGTGTTAAAAAAATGGTATGCTATGGTCTTCTTTACACATTAGTCTCCAGTGTTTGTTACTATTAATGGTGAATAGTTGTAAAAATGGTGTATTTTTAAGACAAAACTGCTTGCATCATTGATTTTAAAAATTAGATTTTTCGCTTTTAGAAAAAAAATGTAGCCGTATCATCACAACTTTGAATATTTTAAAATATTATGATGTCGGATTTTCACTATCTTTTCTAGTTTACGAGATCTAAACGGGACGGACGGACAGACTGCACAAAACTACTAGCGTCTTTTCCACTTTCTGGGGCCGCTATCAAAACAGTTCACAAAAATGTTTCAAAGAAGAGCATAACAAAGTTAAATCAAAGTAATGACACAGAGATCAAACGTCGACTAAATCTAGCGCGACAGACATTTAACATTATAAAACCATTCTGGAAAACTTCCAACATTTGTTAGAAGACTTAAATAAGAATATATAACTACAATGCCAACATAGACCCGCTCTATGGGTTTGAAACATGAATAACAACAGAAATAACAAAATCAATTTAAAAAAAGGTCTAGAATATTATGATGTCTAATTTGTATTTTCTTTGCTAGTTTCTGAGATCTAAATGGGAAGGACGGACGGACAGACAGACAACACAAAGCTAATAGCGGCTATTCCCATTACGGGGGCCTCTCAAAAAAAGTACAGCCTTCTTCAGCATATGTCTGAGAAATATCTTAAAAATACCGTGGTTTGACAAAGTAGAAAACACCTAACGTAGAGACATGAGTGTACAGAGACATACAGAGGTGCGGATCTTTGAAAGAAAGGGAAAATGGATTGGTCACACCTTAAGAAAAGATGCCAACAACAGAAAGCTGACATTTGATTGAGTAGATGGATTGGTCACACCCTAAGAAAAGATGCCAACAACAGAGCTAGACAAGCCCTAGAATTGAATCCCCCCCCCCTCAGTGCAAAAGGTTTAACTTCTAAAAACATTAACACGTATTGGACACACCATTCCATTGTACTATAGACCCGAAGAGAGTTACAACAAAGTACTTAACACAGTTCATTACAAACTAATACATCTTTTATACACATCAAAACTCAAGCCTGGCATTCAAACTGGCAATATGTGCACGTAGTTATGTCCTGAGCTTGCCAGACATTTTCTCCTAAATGCTGAACTCAATGGAAAGTAGTCGAAACCTCGGGAACCAAATTTTTAAAACGAAATTTACGTTTGAAGTAAATTGAGTTTGGCGTGACTGTTTTCTCTCTCACAATATAAAATAAACCTTTTAAAAAAAGAAACCTAAAAAAAAAACACCTCCACGTCTTATGTAATAATGACAAAAACTAGAACGCATGTTGTTATGAGATAGAGACAACCCAAGGTTTTGTAAGGTTTATATAACAGATGCTCGTCTCTACATTTTTTTTCTTACAAAGCTTATACCTCACTCCGTCTGTCTGTCTGGAACTAATTTAGTACATGGTATTTCTCTCACTTGCCAAGTTAAAATTGTGCATCACTATTCATAGTCAATGACAACAGATGAATCAATCAAAACAAGTAACCAGTTAGTTAATCAATTAGTCGTAATTAGATAATTTAATTTTGTATTACATAGTAAAAGAGAGTTGAACATTGAGACTTGGGGGCATTGATTTTGCGGTTCTTCCCATTATATAAGCTTAGATTAAAAATATTTGTTAATTTTTTGTGAATCCTCTTTCTGAATTTACATTATTGTTTCTAACCAATGTAACCAATGCTGGATATGGAGAGAAATGTAGGTCATAGCTGTACTGCCTAGTCACGTGAAATACTGCACTCCTACTGTCTCATCATCCTTATACGAAACCTGTTCATCGGACTCCGTCGGGACGGAATAAATATGGTCCTAATGATCAGCGTGGATCCCTGGTTCGAATCATGCTGAAGACTGGAATTTTTATTTTCGGGGTCTTTGGGGTCATTGACCTTGGTCTCCACTCAGAGCCCAGCTCTTACCTGTGGCTCCAAGCAGTTGTCTGCATGCGGCAATGGCCACAACCCGGCAAACCGTCTCGACTGACGGGCCAAACCAGGTGAGGGTTAGCCAGAGCTAGTATCAAGTGAAACTATGGTTTTCTGTCCACTACTAGATAGATATGTACAGTCGAATTTGGTCAATCGGACCAGCAGTATACTGGTGCAGCCACTTATTTGATCCGAATATATTCCGAATCCTAAAGTATCGATAAAAATCCTAGCATTTGTAATGTTAATCGCTTATCTGGACCCAAATCTCGTTTTATATAAATGTAATCTGTTTTATGGCCGACGGTTAACATGGTGTCATGTGACCAGCACAACGATTTTCACAATTTTACACCTTCTCATACAGAACAGTGTCGTGCGCGCGTGAAGTTTTGTTTGTATTTAATATTGGTGTTTTAGCGTATAGGAGGTAGTTTACATTAGGTGCGTTTTGTTGTCTAGAATATTGTGTGTGTGTGTGTGTTTACGTCATCCTTAGTTCCCGCAAGAGAGAAAGAGAGAGCTTCTTTTGTGAGCTGGGTAGCTGGTTTTGTTGGTTCCCCGTTGTAAGGGTAGGTAAGTACATAGTTGTATTAAGGAGGCTGATCTTTCGGTACGGGTGTCGCTATTGAAAAGTTCTTTGTTGTAGAGGCATCTCTAGATAAGGTTTTCTTTTCGTTTCAGGGTGTTAGGCTTGGGCTATGGGAAAGTGTGTCGCCTTTCCGCCCTTGGAGTCATATAGTAACTATCGTTGCTGAGGTGTAGGGAGTTGATGTTCTGTAGGGCGCCGAGATGGAGTGTGAGCGTGAAAGGTGTGTTATTGAAACTTATTGGTGTGTTATTGGACTAATTATTAATCAAATGCTAACATCAATGATATTGATGGACATGTAAATATGCTGTTGACCTACAATTAAGTATAATTAAATATTGTTGACAACTGTTGTTATTCACTAAATGTTCAGTTGAATAACTGTTATTCAATGTTCGTAGTTTACATGCTATTACATTATTGTGTTACACTGTTCAGGCTGGGGATACGGGACAGTAATATCATACCCTAACTAACCTGTTATCCCACCCTGACAAACAATTTGTTCAGACTGGTAGATTGAGATCTAAGGGCATTAATACAGAAGAAAGCGTGTCAGTGAGCTTACTTTGCTATAGAGGTACCGACATTTGTTAGACAAACCAAATGAAACAAGGACCGTGTATTGGCCACACAACACCAAGGTAAACATCAGAAACAAGTGAGATCAATGTGTCACTAGAAGTCAAGAGAGAAAGATATCCGTCATGTAAACCTAAAATCACCAGCAGAATGTCTGTTGGAAGAATATCACGAAACTCTTTTTTTTTCGGTCTCTCTTTGTCTCATTTCCTCTGAATCAATAATGATGTGCATGTCACGCTGATTTTTGCGTTATGACACCAGGGCGGGGCTTTGTGACAGATCGCCATTACCGGACCAGCTTTTGTTGTTTTTTTTTGGCTGAGACACAAGGTTTCTGTGACAATATTTCTGTGTCAATGTTTAAACTTTGACACATCGCGGGGACGTAGATTCTGTTGACATTGACATCAGATTAGATGTAAAGGGAAGGGTGGAGAGGGCGCGCAGCAATCTCTTTCTATCAAATCTGTCTGACACAGAAAACAATAGCTTAATGGGGCGCGCTGTTTCGTATCATTGACTTTGTTTACTTCCAATTACAATCTGAGGCGATTTCCCCCCGGAGGCGCGGTTAATGGCGGGGCAACTAGTGTACTTGTAACAACAGATAACTTTAAGGACGCAGTTGCACGGGGGATAGAGTCCTCAGGGTGCACTGTAAGGCTTTGAAGATCTGCACTTTATTGCATTTGTTTGATTGCATTATCCTAGTCTGGTTCATTTATTCTTTCTCAGTCTCTTCTCTCTCTCTCTCTCTCTCTTTCTATTTCTCTTTTCATTTTTCTTGCTCCATGTTTTCTATCTTTTCTTTTTCTCTCTCTATCTCCTTCGCACTTTCACTATTTTACTCTCTCTTTCTCTCTCTCTTTTTTCCTTCTCTCTGTTCGTCTGTCTGTCTCGCTTTTTCAACACCTCTTTGTTTTTTCTCACTCTCTTTCTTTCTTTCATTTTCTCTCTCTCCCTCCCCTTTCCTCTTTCTGGTATACCTTGTACAATATTTCGACCTTATCAGTTTTTGTTTATTGGTCAACTTGTTAGATCAGTGTTTCCCAAACTATGTTCCACGGAACCCTCAGACCCGCGATGTCTGAATAGGTGTTTCGAGAACCGCTGGAGTATATAACTAGTAGGCCACCACGTGAATTAACCTCTCTTACAAAATAAGTGTTCCGCTAAATACTAGGAATGTGCAAATTGTTCCGTTCAGGAAAACGTTTTGGGAAACATTGAGTTTAGATCAATCTTGTTGAAGCTTGCCAGGAATAATCCTTTGACCTGGTCGAAGGCCGCAATGTTTCCCCAACCCACGAACACGCTTATTTTGAAGACTCTAAATTCCTTAAAATGTCCCCACGGGACCAAGCTGACCCAGTTTCAGAGCATCGGGGGCTAAGCTTTCTAAAGTACAACATGTTCATGGTTTATTCTCTTCGATAAATCAACACGCACGCACACACGCACACACACATCTAACATTTGACTATTTTCATTCTTTTCCATCTGTAACAACTATTTCAACCAATGCACGGAATTCAAGGTAGAGCTTAAATAAAGTCTAGCATTAAATGTACACCTTTGTGTTTTATACTTTGGCTAAGTAAAATCTATTTAGTGTTTCTACATAGGCTTGATCCTAGACACACTCATGTCGATGGGCTCTGGCCGAAAGGAGTGGGGAAACATAGTTACGATTGTAGTCGCGACTTGTTGAGTGTTAAGTGAAGGATTAAGTAGTAACTTAGCCTGATAATGCCAGGTCGATTAAAGAATAGCGTTAAGTACCTAGACGATGTATGGTATCGATTTATTAAGTAATTAATTTAGTTTAGTGATTATCATTCCATATATGTATATAAATGTATATATTTTCTCTATCTCTCTTTGTATATATATATATATATATATATATATGGCTCCTCATGTCTCGGAAGACAATGGATGCGCCCAGTTAAGTCACTGGCTTTGGTTTGGTCTTGAGACGGAGCAGAATCTGATGTGACTGATCAAGCCAATTCTGGAGCGGCAGAGTTTGCCACACTTTGTGCATGTATATGCATCTGTCCTAGGGCTAGCTGACAGGGCAGCTTTCTTGTTCTTTCTCTTGGCTGACGCAGCTTCGTTTCTTTTGCTCTCGGCGAAGTTCGTGCCAGCACGTACAGTCTGTCTCCATGCCTGGTCGTGCGGTTTGCGCGCTAGACTGTCGTTTGAATTTATCGATGGTCCAGGGTTCAAACCCTGCCCGCTCCCACCCCCCGTCGTCCTGTGGGAGTTTGGACTAAGAAGTAATTATCTTCAACTCTGAAGGAACATCCGAAACATGTCAAACATTTGACAAACAACAACAACATGCTGTCTCGGTCTTGGACTATCTCCTCCCGGTCTTGGACTATCTCCTCCCGGTCTTGGACTATCTCCTCCCGGTCTTGGACTATCTCCTCCCGGTCTTGGACTATCTCCTCCCGGTCTTGGACTATCTCCTCCCGGTCTTGGACTATCTCCTCCCGGTCTTGGACTATCTCCTCCCGGTCTTGGACTATCTCCTCCCGGTCTTGGACTATCTCCTCTCGGTCTTGGACTATCTCCTCCCGGTCTTGGACTATCTCCTCTCGGTCTTGGACTATCTCCTCCCACATACTTAGGTTGATGTCCGTGGCTCTCACGTCTCGCTTACAGTCATCTCTGAAGGTTAGTCTTGGGCGGCCCTTTGGTCTGACTCCCTCTGCAATCTCAGCGTATTGTATGTCTTTAGGGATTCTTCCATCTGGCATGCGAGTGACATGACCGAGCCAGTGTGGTCTTCTCTGCGCAAGAAGTGCATAGATGCTGTGTGCATATTGGCCAGTTTCAGAACGTCCTGGCCTGGCTGGAGACATTATTCCTCCAGGAGATGCACATTATGTGTCTCAGGCAGCGTTAGTGGAAGCTATTTAATTTGTTTTCTTGACGCATGTAAGTTGCCCAGAGAGAGAGAGAGAGAGATACATAGATACATAGATACCTAGACAGAGAAAGAAAGAGAGAGAGAAAGAGAGAGAAAGATTCCATATATATAGAGTGACGCTTAAAAACACTTTTTATTATAGAATCCCCACTACCCTATAAAAAAATAACATTTCTGCCCGCAGCCGACATTTCTTTCCTCTCTGATTGTAAAAAAAAAAAAAAGAAATTCAACAGAAATTGCTTTCCCTTCCAAAAATAGATTTTGTGAAATTCTTGTCAGCGAAGTGTAAACATTAAAACTCTAGTCTAGTATGCTACGCCGCCATTTAACAGGGCCGGCCTTAGGCCACTGCAACCTATGCGACCGCATTGGGCCCCGCACTTTCACAGGACCCGCGCTAATTCTAGGTGTATAAATTAATAAATTCAACCATATTATAACTTATAACAGATTTCCAGCGCCCTCCAGTCGATTTACCAGGAGCTCCTGGAAATTTCACGAAATTACAAAATATACGAAAAAGTCCTTAAAATCCACTGAAATATATAGAAACAAAATGTTATTTTGTGGTGTCATTCAATATGTAAAACGCCAATCCACGCGTGATAAAAAAACGGCATTATGCAATACCCGTAATTGTGGAATCTAGTGAAAGAAGCTCTCGCGCCTCAAACTAATGAAGAATTACTTGAGATCAACAATTCTCGTAGATTGATTGAAACATTTGATAATTCTTGCTATTAAGCGTGATCTATGTAGGAAATAGAATTTTAATGATATACTGTATGACTTCGCTACATGCTAGGCTCGTAAAGTAATTCTGTACGTAGTAAAGAATAAATAAAATGCAAAGACGAATTTATTTTCTAATACAAAATATTAATTTTCACTTATTATCCGTATAATTATCCAAACTTGACTCCTCGAAATCCGTTTCGCATAGAGCCCCACAATGGTCCGGCCTTGCTACTTAGTGACGAGTGAAAACTACTTGTTCTCCCCCCCCCCCTCTTTTTTTTTACGCCTCTAAGATTATGTGGGGTAACTCTAGTCCGTCCGACTTGCAGAAATAAAAGAGTGATCTTTCCATTACCTGATATCCAAACTCTTGAGCCATGAAGAGAATGATATATATAGATATGAATCCATATACAAGAGAGCATTCTAAGTCGTTACGTAGGTCAACGTGAAGAGAGTTAAGTGTCACGTAGAAAAATATAAAATAGAGGGCTGTCACGTAGGATCACGTGATGATTGTTAGGCTCTCGTAGAAAATATATATAACAAAACTATCACGTAGGTCACCTTGATGAGAGCTAATTGTCACGTACTGAAAATATTTTACAAATTTAATAAGAGATAAGTGTTACAGATGTAACAAAAGTTACTTGTCACGTCGTCTTGTGTAGTGAAAAATTCTTGCCACGTGACTACTAGCGTGATAGAGTGGAACAAGATTGGTTTGTAAAGTCATTCAGGTGTAACCAAGTGTGAGTGGTAAAACTAATACTTCTGAAACAAAAATAAACGAAAGATGCAGAGGAAACCAGATAAAGAATTGGGCAACAGTACCGGTATGTTTTAGAATAGTCCTTCATACTTCAAGATCATTATTGCATCTCATTATTGACTAGCTGAAACATACGTTACGGACATTGGACAACTCTTAAAGTTAAGGCATACAGGTTTTAAAAAATATGAAAGCATCGATAGACTCTTGTAGATTAGTTATTCATGACAAACTTCTATCTGTCTCTGTCTTAATCTATCTATCTATCTATCTGTCGGTCTGTCTGTCTGTCTGTCTGTCTCTGTCTGTCTGTCTATCTATATATATATATATCTATATATTTCTAACTTTCAACCTATTTCTATTTCTCTGTTTCTGACAGGCTTTTTGTCTGTCTCTGTAAATATAAATATATATATCAGTGATTAAATCTTTCACTGCAAGCTACTAGAAGTTAACATTAAGACTAAAACCACATCTGCTACTGCTGTAAAAAATCCCTTTAATAATGAACACGTACACACAAAGGGCGGCCCATGAACACACACACACACACACACACGCACATAAAATCGCTATTAGTTTTGTCTATTTGTTTAGGTCGGTCATACCAGGTGGAAAGTTTTGGTCAATAAAAGTGAATGAAAAGCAAGCTGGAAAGAGAGACAGCAGTTCATGGCCACACTTCAGCAGCAACAGATGACAGCCAGGCGTCAGAGGGCCGTGTTGGACACGTGCAGGCGCAGCTGGGGTGGATGGGGCGATCGGCGCCCTAATTTAAACCACGTTATTAGGAACCTCGAAAATTAAAAAAAAAAACACTTTTGCGCTGGTTGATGTTACCAGGCGTTGTTTCAGCTGTTCTGTTACCTGATAGGTCACTTCAAGGGGTTGCAGTTGTAATCATCAGATAGGTCAGAAAATAATTGATACAAGTTGTCTAAGTGACACGTATTTAATAGGTCGGTGGATGATTTAAACGATGATTTAAACGATGATTTAAACGATGATTTAAACGATGGTTTAAACGATGATTTAAACGGTGATTTAAACGGTGATTTAAACGATGATTTAAACGATGTTTATGTAGAGAAGAGGAATTAGAGAAAAGGAAGAGAAAGGATGAAAGAGACAGACAATAAGCTGTGTGTGATAGAGCAGAGATTGGACCCGGGGACTCCTTTATATATTTAAAACTAGCCACAGGCTCCATGGGGCTTCGAAGAACCCAGATTGAGAACCAAATAGAGAAAGTAAGATGGGCTATAAAATAAAGACTATATTGTAGAATAAACTATTTTATGCAGTTAATAGATCAAGTATCGATCAAACTGTGTAATAGGGTTTCAAGTTCTAAAGTATCACCGCCACCAAGTGGCCTACTTTTTAAAACAGTTGTCATTAAAGCCTCGATACCAATAGTTAACAGAGTGGTATAACACGAACATCTGTGAAGCCAGGCGCTAAGTAGTTTTACATAGATCTAGTGACTTCAGAACTTAAAGGTCAGTTAGTAGGGAATAAAAGGAATAAAATCTTACAACATCTGAACATTTCCTTGGTGTTAGTGAATCGTTATAAATCTACATACTCAGAGAGGGAGAGAGAGAGAGGGAGAGAGAAAGAAAGAGAGAGGGAGAGAGAAAGAAAGAGAGAGAGGGAGAGAGAAAGAAAGAGAGAGGGAGAGAGAAAGAAAGAAAGAGAGAGGGAGAGAGAAAGAAAGAGAGAGGGAGAGAGAAAGAAAGAGAGAAAGGGAGAGAGAAAGAAAGAGAGAGAGGGAGAGAGAAAGAAAGAGAGAGGGAGAGAGAAAGAAAGAGAGAGGGAGAGAGAAAGAAAGAGAGAGAGAGAGAGAAAGAAAGAGAGAGAGAGAGAGAAAGAAAGAGAGAGGGAGAGAGAAAGAAAGAGAGAGGGAGAGAGAAAGAAAGAGAGAGAGAGAGAGAGAAAGAAAGAGAGAGAGGGAGAGAGAAAGAAAGAGAGAGAGAGAGAGAGAAAGAAAGAGAGAGAGAGAGAAAGAAAGAGAGAGAGAGAGAGAGAAAGAAAGAGAGAGAGAGAGAGAAAGAAAGAGAGAGAGGGAGAGAGAAAGAAAGAGAGAGAGAGAGAGAGAAAGAAAGAGAGGAGAGGGAGAGA